>NC_088300.1:49030083-49330083 GCF_032854445.1 Liolophura sinensis
GTTTGATCGGCTTACAGTTTCTTTCTACTCTTTCCTTGATCACTACACACATGTATATTTTGTGCAGTTTGACCAACAAACAATATATCATTGCGTCTGACAACCGTGGGTGATCTTGATACAGCTGGAGACAGCTGCTGTAACAGCCAAGTCGTCCCTATGGTACATGGCTACCCAGGCACCACACATACACATCACCCGGTCTATATATGGCATACATGGCTATCCACACCTATGACCTAAACCACCGTCCCCCGCGCCATATGTTATAGACGACGCTGACCTCATTGTATATCTACGTCCTTTGATCTATTCAACATCTTTTAGCGAATTTTCCTCTTACTAACAACCAGACCGTTTATCTTTTTGTTGACGCAGAAAAGTAAAGTTGATCTGGATTAATTAGCCCTCCTTTCAGTGCAGGACTGCTCGCTCGCCCGGACCACTTCACGTCGGGATCTCGCGGTCAGTTCTCATACAAAAGGGGACAAAGTGAAAAGAAGGGCATGTAAGTCAAAGTCGCAGGTAGGACAAAGGAGTATTTGCTCTGCCTCTTTGACTACAGGTAATGTTTTTCAGCGATGCAATTACTGGAATTTTTTGACGTGTGTGTCTTGCACCCTGCCCTCTCATACAGTATCCCCCTCATTTGTGGCAGTCTTGACACCCCTGTCCCCTTTATGCATCGAAAACACCAGACCACCTACAGATACGACTTTCACCAGCCACCACTTCTTAACAAATAACGCTGTCACCTTTCAAGTCCCTCCTTTTTCCACCACGTTCACGACTTTAATGAAGTCCGCATTACTGCTAATTATTCAAGGTGTTGAAGTTATCTAGCATGATGTAGACAACGATGCAAATAATCGAAAATTAATGCTTATGTAATAATTACTGAATATAGCTATGGCACTAGTTCCACATGGTTGAAAAATATAACGTTTGTACCATACATATAGATTTAACTTTCATTTTAATGCTTACTAGTTTATACCGAGAAACACAATTTTCTTTCTAGTCTGAAACTATCGTTAAGCTGGATAACTTTATACATACTCGGCGCGGAACATGACATGACTTAAAATTACCAATCCATACAGTAATATTACAGCTTCAAAAAAATAACACCGAAGGTAAAAGGGTCGGTGTTAATTTTGTCCTTCGTATATATAGCCTGATCCCTGATACATATAGTCTGATCAGTTATATTCCCCATTTCATACTTTTCAATTATACATAAATGGGCGTATAGTAAACCAGGATGAAATAGCGAAAGTCATCATCATGTTTTTTTATCATTTCTGCCAGTGTCTTGGCAGTATATGAGTTACAGATTCGACCACCTTTTACTGTCACAATCCATCATGTGCAGTATGTTTTATTTCCCGCCTAAACCCACTTTTTCAATGCAGCCGTGACCCATGCACGTAGGTGGTTTGACCTAACTCGAAGCAATAAAAAATTGTGGAAGATTTATAAACTTCATAATAGACAGTGTGGGTTAGTTAACCACGATGTCGACGTGTTAGAACGAGCCCACGGGGTGTCGGAGACACAGACAAATGAGAGCAAAGGGGGAAAAAAAAGGTATTTCCGGAGTTCAGGTTTACTCACTCCTTCGCAACCGCAGTTCTTGGAGATACCCGCCTACACGAAGCAGACATCTATGGTGTATGCAAGACTGGATAGAGTATGACGTGTGTCGCTGAAGTTGTTTGTCAGTGGTTCCAGCGTGTCCACCAACACTCAAAAATTAATCTGTTAATTTTAGCAGAAAGTCTGTTGTCTGAGTAATGCTGGAGAATGTATTCTGTTATTATAACATAGTATTCTGTTAGTTTTATAGAGTATTGAATTGATAGAATTAATGGAATATGTTCGTTATATTTAACAGAATAATCTGCTGCAAGGGCAGAATACATTCTAGCATCACTCAGACAACAGACTTTCTGTTAAATTTCACAGATTATTTTTTTAGGAGAGAATTGTGCTGACGCTGGAGGTGTCTTCTGTTTATCTTCATTAATAATTCTTAACATCTTATTAATGGATATGTTCACGTTTCGCGTATGTTTAACGTATATATATATATATATATATATATATATATATATATATATATATATATATATATATATTTCAAAGTACAAATTAGTAACGGTCCAGATTGCAAACCATCTTCAAAAATACATACTATGTCTACATACGGTGTAGGATTTCTCATAACCTACACAATGCTATATTTTACCATATCTTTTCATATCCTTTCAAATCCATACGAATTCAGAGGTAAATTGTAGTGCATGGAAAGAACCCTGGCTGGATGACCATGAATTTATTACCTTTATATTATTGATATTATTATTATTATTAAATGATATTTTCACTGAATTTGTAATACTGGGCATAATCATTATAATAGTTCATTTAAAACGATAAAACACATATGTAAATCAGAAAATCATTTCGCAGTGTGCTCATAAAAAACGTGCGTATGGACACAAATCACATGTAATGCTGTGTCATTCTATATTACACAATGGAACTGTACGAAACGACTATTGAAACGACATGTATACTTCTTGCACAACTTTTGTGCTTCGAACATGTTTCTAAAATCATTTGTAAAGTGTGTATAAGCAGATGGCTTAAGCGAAAGGTCGTGGTGATCTTAGCTGCTGAGCGCTCAAATTGTACGAATTAGGTTTAAGCTACAAAGACATTTTCTCCAAGAGTACCGTTCATGAACTCGAATGGACGTGATTGATTCATTCAGTTGAATAAATCTATTAGATTTTTGGCACCTTCCAGTAACCCTTTCTTCTTTATTGGATGTATTGATGGGGAGCGCTATATATGTATACAGGTATAAGGAGGTCTTTTGTGGAGCAGGGTCTCATTTTGCTTCAGCAGCCGTCAGGATGCAGGAGAAATTACGCGGGAAACACAGCGCTCCCCCCACCTCCCCCCACCTCCCCGCCACTCCCGTATACAAACAAGCATCTTTATTAACCTACTTATTTGCTTTGCCACTATCCATGCGCGGTTGATGTCCAGAGCGAGACAATCAAAGTATGAACGCTAGGGTTGCACGTGCAGCTGTCCGCTTATCACACAATAAAATAAATAAAAAGGCAGGTGGTGAGGCTGGAATTGTCGCCCCTTGTCATAGGACCTCGCGCGCGCTCCCATGGCGACAGCCACTCTTATATACAAGACCGAAACTCTACACGTTGCTTTAACACATTGAAGAAAAACTTCCTTGTATCTGTACGATGAGTTTCCACAATGCCCCTGAGAAGCTATTTGAGTTTTTCGGCGCGTGCCATGTGTTACTTGGATGCGATTTGGGGGCGCTGGGCCCCAGGAACAAAGAGGCACATTTTGAGAAGCCATCGAGTGGCTAGTGGCCATTGTCCGTGTTCTCCGGGCCGAGGTTCACGCAAATCGACAGGTGTTGTCTGAAGCTCTCATCAACCTGACTTTTGTCCCCGTTTAATCTTCTGCCTTTGGACCGTCGCGTGCCGTCGGCGGAGTGCATTTTGTTTGGAGATTATTTTTAGAGATAACGGCCGATTCAGATAACACACGTGGAAAAACGGACAAAGTTTGTTCTGTACCCGAACCCAAGAAGTGACAATGACAAGCGCGTCTGTTCGTGTTGAATTAAAGATATATAATACCACTTTCAGACTTAAGTCAGTTGACGCTCTCCAGCTGTCAACGAAATGAAGTGTAGGAATGGGCGGGCAAGAAATTTATATGCCCCAAGCCAGAACTTTTGAGCCAAGGGATAGTCAAAATGTAATTGGTTGATACGAAACATGTTTTGCATGTGATTTCTTTTTATTGTAAAAGACATAGATAGACAAGTCATGATGGTAATTTAACATGTCATTATATATCAATATACAGACCAGAATAAAAATCGCAGGAAAGGAAAAAAGCGATGGCCATCGGAACACAGGTGTTCGTATCAGTAATAACACAACTTTACATGTATACGACGCATCGAACTGTTAATCATTCGAAGCAGGCATTGCGATGGTACAAGCTTGTATCCGCTCGAATTGTACTGTTTAGATGAATACATATTTATGCCTAGAAGTTTATACATGCATGTCAGTGAAGGCAATATATGCATCAACGAAGATCTTTGTCGAGTCAAACTAGACAGTATGCAGCATCAGAACAACAATTTCATGTGGAAAACGACCTATATGTTCATGCACACAAAGAAAGCGGGTGTGAGTTTGATTTGTTGCACGAATTTGATGATAGCAGTAAAGAAATGCATATTTAACATTAAAGCTATAGACCGCAAATGATTTGTTCCCTGTTGTAGTCACGATTGTTAGTTTCTTTCGTCATGAATGTGTATCAATTTACAGCTGCATGCATGTATGCTTTATAGCTTTGATTTACTCATTTGACTGACAGGAAATTTATAATCCCCAAACAGGGGCCTCGTGGACTAGTTGGTTAGCGCGCTAGAGCAGCGTATTGACCCAGGAGCCTCTCACCAATGCGGTCGCTGTGAGTTCAAGCCCAGCTCATGCTGGCTTCCTCTCCGGTCGCACGTGGGAAGGTCTGCCACCAGCGGAAGGTCGTGGGTTTCCCCCGGACTCTGCCCGGTTTCCACCCCCGATAATGCTAGCCGCTGTTGTGTAAGTGAAATATTCTTGAGTACGACCTACAACACCAATCAAATAAATAAATAAATAATCCCCAAACAAGAACTTCTGAGCCAAACGGTAACATCAAATTCCATGACTTATACACACGTTGCAAGATTGGGTGGACTAAATCCTCGATATGTAATTGTTGCATAGGTCATGGCGGTAATTTAAGATGGCTTTATAGGTGAATGCATAGATCGGAATACAAATCGCTGGAGTTTTATACCGCACTTAAAACTATAGCTTATGGCTTGTAGATGTTGGGGGCAATGCTGTAGATAAAGATAGCATGGATGTACCCTTATTTAAAACTTTTAGTATATGTTTAAGACATATACATTTAAGTTATTCTGAGTACATTTTCAGTGTGAACTGATGAGGCTTTTTCTGAAGATAAATTTATTTATTTATTTGATTGGTGTTTCACGTCTTTTTGCCCAGTAACCGAGTACCCCCTTTATATACACTGTTTGGAGATACGAAACGAAAACAAAAACAAAACAAAAAAAAATTCGGCGCAGTTGTCCATTTTGAACATTTATACATAGCTGTTCCAGATTAAGAAATGCATTCTACAGTTTAAACTCACCTTAGGTCACAGGTGTTTGTAACGAGTAATCAATACATACACTTATATGAATTCCAATGTAATGTCAGCCTAGATCCATGGATAATGTGTCTGTCAATAACTGTTTACAGGTCTATGTGTGTATAGGATTGATATATATTGTATGTTAGGCGCCATCTGTTCATAGTCATCTAAACCACAGACATTTCAGTGTCCCATGTGCTTTATGTGGTATAGACGGGTTGACATTTAGCTGGTGATAATTACAAACGTTTATCTAATTTCGAAAGGATAATATTCACGGAAGCAAAGGCTATAGTAGATGAGCAGTGTATGACGCATACATAGCCCATATACAGGCATGGTGCAGTGAAACGATTAACATAGCTTGTATGTAGGTGATGGAGTGTTGGCATTGTCTGGACCAGCTATAGTGGACCGGAAGAAAAGGAATGAGTTCCTCAAGGAGATGTTGTTTTGGGGTGAGTAGCCTACAGTGTATAGGTAAAGTCAGCATAAATATATCGCGGTTTGCACGAACGATAATTTCTGTTGCTGGCCATATAAGGTCTTCTATATAATAGCCCTGGACCAAAAAGGTCGTCGATTCAACCCCAGCAATACCTGTTTTGTCGCGATTTCAAATGGATCCCCGCGTTTTGAGTATTAAAGGAGTCCTTTTTGTGAGGTGGGGTGGCGTCCTTATGCAGGGGAGATAATCAAAGCTGATTGATATATGGTGGCATATGGTACTTTGCTCAAGGCAAAGGAAAATTTGCATTGGAATGTCAAACCATGAGGAAGCTTTGATACCAAACTGTTACATTGAGAATAGGTCTATATCGTTCAGCTATGTGAGCAAACTCAGAAATGTTCTATGGAGATACACAAATCTAACACCAACGCAAGACTCGGCTAAAAATAACATCCACGAGTTCCTCCTCTAACACGCTCTCGTCACTCTCCGATTCATCAACTCGGATATCAAACGTATGAATTATACGTTTTGTTATGTTTTTTAAAAATATTTTTCGATATTCTAACTGGAAAGTTGTTATTACCTCCGTTTATTTGATTGTCCACTCACCCCGCATAAACACGACCGACCTATCACGTCGGTTGACATTCACATCATTTGCCCATCCAGTAATTTGTCATTTCTATTAACTACTGTATTTGGTCTTTTAAGGCCTTTATGTGTTTCAAAAATTGCGTTGTACAAGCCAAACATTACGTGAAATACGGTATGTCTATTTCACCCACTCATCTTCAATTCGTCGACAATTTTCTCATGCACCCATCTATTCCCCTATTCATTCACCATCCACTTAATCCGTTCGCTCCATCCATTCGTCTTTACGACAAATCTGCACGACCATTCTGACCACCAGTTCTGCATTCACCGGTTTTTGCTCACCTCACTCTTTAACCTATCAGTTGGGATCGAGAGTGACACTCCATGGTCCCAAGTTCAGCCCGATTCTTCCATTCCAAATGTATATTCGCATTTCGATTGTTATTTGTCATTTAAACTATCTAAGCGTATATTTCCCAGTTTGGTAGTTTCTGTCATGTATATATATATAATCAATGCACCCTTTTCCACATCGATACAAATGCCCTACGTGTTTCTCGTCATTGTTTTTGCAGATCCTGATAGCGCTCTTGACCAAAGTATCTTCAATTTGTGGTAGGTACATTTTTCTCCCGTGAAAATACAGTTCCTTTAGTTCTGTAATATCATACTTGAGACACCACTGAGTTCTGTAATATCACGCTTTGTAACCCGTTAAGTTCTGTAATATGACGCTTTGTAAACTGCTAAGTTCTGTAATATCACGCTTAAGAAACCGTTAAGTTCAGTAATACCACTCTTGAGAAACCGTTAAGTTCTGTAATATCACGCTTAAGAAACCGTTAAGTTCAGTAATATCACTCTTGAGAAACCGTTAAGTTCTGTAATATCACGCTTGGAAGGACGTTAAGTTCTGTAATATCATTTTTGAGAAACCATTCATTTCTGCAGAATCATACTTTAGAAAGAAACCATTAAATTTTGCAATACCATGCATGAGAAATCATTAAGTTCTGTAATCTTAAGCTTGAGAAAGCTATTAAGTTTAGCAATATCATACTTGAGACACCGACCTTCTGCAAAATTAAACTTTAAATTTCAAAACTTCTGCAAAATTATATTTCAGAAACCGTAAATAAATCAGAAAATAAACAAACATAAATATAAATAACTATACACATATTTCAACGTAGGCGATGCATCGACAAGTGCTCTGCATCCAAATGGCCGAGTGAAGACGCCAACATTTGCTGGCGAGTATCCGTTTGTGGGTAGCTTGGAGCTTGTGTCCAGTGACAGTGCTCAGCTCCTCTGTGTTGTCACGGCCATTACAGAGAAATGGGTGCTCACTGTGCATTCCTGCTTCTCTATCCTGTGAGTATAAACAAGGCCCAAGTAATTATTTGTATGAAGACGTCTAAAAGAGATTAGGAAAACGAGTCACCATTTTAAACAGACCACTGAGAACTGTGTCTAAAAATAACGTCCCCTTTTTAAGAAGACTTGTACAGTGGAATCAAATGCAATGAATTGTTTAAATTCTCACGCGGGCTTACGTTGTAATGTATTTATAGAGGCAGTTTTGTGTGCCGTGTCTGCATGGTGACGACGGTTTCATTTTATATAGTCTTTTGGATGATCAAAGGGAGATCACTCTAGTCATCAGAAGACATGCAGTGAGCACGACCCTTCTGACAAATCTTAATCGTATTGCCAGTCACTATTCGGAGAACACCCCGGCACATAATCCTATATTTACACCTGAACTTGTTTCTGTGATTCATGTAGGCATCTATCGAATTCCAATCAATTCGTGAAACCTTCCGGCCTAAAGTATTCCAACCTAAGCTGGGGAATCTGTTGTTCATACATTGCTGTGTGAACGTTTCGTGTAACACACGGCTAACGAGCATATCCAATAGTCAGTACAGCTTGGACCCGAGCCGCCATGGCTTGTGGGAAGGTACCCCATTCACTTAATAGATCGCCCCCCCCCCCCCGCCCCTCTTGTATAAGCAGGGGACTCGTGATCCCAATACCGAGTCGGGTACATAATTGTAATATAAAACTCAGTTTTATTGCTTCCTTGGTACTAGATTCGTGGCTATGTAGCTACCATCTTCAGCGTATGGCGTGTCTAGAAGGTAAAACTATAATGGTATGCTATCATTAAGCCCTATCTGGTACAAAAGACTCATCTATAGCCATGATATAACCGAAATTCTTCTTATCGAAATAAAATACCAGAAAATGTTAAAGTGTCTTGCTTTTGTGAATCGGATGACTCCAGGACGAAGTCACCGCAACTCGGCATGTGGCGCCACACCTTTGGGCGGTAAAGACTGAGAGTGCCGAGGCAGCACGGTGATTCGAATAAGCAACCGCAACTCTTGGGCAAAAACATGTCCATGGTTTCACAAGGGATTCATGAACCTGTGATGTTTCAGATTCATATAATTAGTGATGATAATTGCTTATAAAGAGAAGTATTCGCCGTTTTTTTTTTTTTGTTTTTTTTTTGTTTTTTTTTATTCAAAAATCTCCTGTTGATCTGCAGACTGCATGACAACGAGCTAAACCTAACAGTATCGTTGCTGAAAGATGCAGGTGGCAAAGTCAAAATTCCGAACTTTCACTTGGGCAAGACAGACATCGGAGAGAAAACTATCGACGTGGACAGCATTTTATTGGGTGTGTAATAAATCGTAATTATAAGTAACCATTTGTTTAGTTTCATGATGGTTAGAGCTTAACGCAGTACTCAAGAATACTTCACTTATATGAATATATACAGGTTAATTATGAGTAGACGAAACCATACAGGGCCCAGGGGAAACCACCGCCCCTCGCCTGGTGCAAACAGCCTAACTTTAAGCTGTAACCAAACGGACGTGAGCTGCAGGCCTACTCTGGTCAGCACGCGACCTGAGAGATTGTAACCGATCGGCTGTGCGGTGAGAGTAACACTTTAACTAATTATATAAAGGGTGTTCATACACACATGTGCAACAAGCGAGTATCCGTATATTTATATGTGCATAATGACATTTACCAGAAGTCTATGTTAGACCCTTCAGTATTAATATAGGTCATGTCCACGCTGTATTTACACTTTCAGGCAAGAAATGTAGTGGAAAACAAATTTCCTTATCACATAGGATAAATGTTTTACACTCTGTAATAATTTTTTATTGTATGCATGTTTAAATTTTATATATTTATCCAAAATTTCCAAAATGTCATAAAGATAATATTAATATGTACGTTATAACTTTATCAAAGCCATTGTGGAAGCTTTTCTAGTGAACCTATATCCCGATTCCTAGGTCCGCAACTCGGCGAGGATCGACTGGTCCTGATGCGCTTGACCACGCCCATCTCCAAACAGCTGATCAGTAAGGTACAGCTGGGAACCAAGGTCACCCAACCTCATGCCACGTGCATTAACGTGGGCTGGTCTCCCGTTCTCTATCCTGGTAAGTTGCGACATAATCATATTTTTGATAACATTGCATAATCAACACGTCTTCCTCTCTACAAACACATATAACTGTCGTTACACTTGATGACTTTCTGATTTGGATGAGAATCATCAAAAAAGATGTTTAAATTTATGTAAAATCAGGACATCTAATGTTCAAATGTTCAGAAAACATAATTTATGAAAGCTAGCGAAACACCAGTCAATTAAGACTATTTGAAATAAACAAGTTTGCACAATTTGGCGCAAACTTAATCTTTTGTTTAAGAAGCATCGATCGATCTATATCTTTTCTTGTGCCATGTTTTTTTCAGGTGCAGAAGTTTTAATGTCGGACCCCGAACTACAGCATGTCAGCCAGAATGTGTCTGTAAGCCCCGCTAATACAACGGTGACTGCAGAAATCAAGGGTCACGTGGTCTGGGGGAAAACACCTCAGACTGATCCATCTCATGATATATGTAAGGTGTGTGTCTAAATGTTCGTATATATGTATGTATGTATGTATGTATGTATGCTTGGGGCTTTACGTATACTCAAAAGTCATATATAAGTTTTCAGTCATGTGACGAGGAGCCATCAGGTGTGCACATACACATATACTGTGTGACAAGCGAGTTCATGCCGCCAAAGAGCTGCCGCCATTGAAGTATCTTGATGATGACACCAGACATGACACACCACCCATTCGCATTATACTGACACCGGACCAACCAGTCATATTTCCTTTCTCTAACCTCTCAGTATTAAGCACTAAGCGAAAACCATTTTTAAAATCTTGATATGAAATCGCCTCGGGTTTGATCCCGGATCTACCGACTTCGAGGGGGACGCTCTAATCAGTAGGGCACCAAAATTGTGATAAATATTCGTTTTCGAAGTCATATAGCCTCTGGTGTAAATGGAACAATTTCTGTCATCCAGAGTTGAAAATTCATCAGCGAATCCCAATTTCAAGCAAATTTGAGGTTTGACTTGCAGTCAAAAAAGGACTAAAAAGGTCCATTATGTTCATGCGTGACAGTGATTACAAAAAAATTCTCTCTTGCATTTGTAGTTCGAGAGAGGAAGCCCACTTCTGTGTCAGGACGGCGGTTCCACCTGGAACCTGATGGGCGTGGCCGGTAACGTTGGTGACCCAGAGAGTGACATGGAATGCTCCTCCCCTGAGGCCTATGCTCAGTATATATTAATTACACCTTATGTAAAATGGATTTTATCGCAAATACGGAAAACTGACAACCCGAAAGAAGCTAGTTAGAAAGAGTGGTAAGGTAATTAATTAAATTAACTAAAGCTAAAATTAGTTTAACAGTTAATCCTGAGTATCATGATCCTTGTATATTACAGTCAGAACTTGTGATATATTATACATAAAGCATTGCTACATATGTTTCCTATCGTAAGAGTTGTTCATAACACTGGAAATCAGTTTATGTTTCGTCTTAGAATTTTTTTTTTTTTTTTTTTTTTTGATTGGTGTTTTACGCCGTACTCAAGATTATTTCACTTATACGACGGCGGCCAGCATTATGGTGGGTGGAAACCGGGCAGAGCCCGGGGGAAACCCACGACCATCCGCAGGTTGCTGGCAGACCTTCCCACGTACGGCCGGAGAGGAAGGCAGCATGAGCTGGTCTTGAACTCACAGCGACCGCATTGGTGAGAGGCTTCTGGGTCATTACGCTGCGCTAGCGCGCTAACCGACTGAGCCACGGAGGCCCCTCGTCTTAGAATAAGATTAATTTATCTGTACCTTGGCCTCATATTATAATTTCCCTGAATACCAGTGTGTCTGTATCTCAAAATCTTTCTATGCCGATGCTTAATCTTTATCAAAAAAATTAATTAAAAATTCAATTAAAAATTAATTTAATTAAAAAACAAATAATTTAATAAACTATTTCCAACTGAAAGGGTGTTTTGGTTTTCACAAGCCGGTATAGTTTGCGTACAAGATCTTCGCTTAAGCGGCCGTCCAAATAGCGCTTAGAATTATCAAGCAGTCGCGAAGAATTGCCGACATACAAGCAATACTTGTGAAGATTGCTAAACGACGTTGCACGGAATCAACGATAATCGCCACGATATGCCCCAATATGTAACGAATAAATGTGCCACGGCAAGAATTAACACGATTTAAGTCCATTTGGCGATTAATGGCAGCGTCAAGAAACTGTCACGATATTGCCACCATTACCAGTGTAACGACCTCTTCTTGTCCATCGTTAGCATTTTCCACTTCCATCACGCGAAGATGCCAACACGCCACAGAAACCCATCTTCCAAAAAGACGAGGACACCACGTCAACCACTTTTGCTACCACTTCAGCCACTATTGCCATCGCGGCTTCTACAAAATTGTATAATAAAGACTTACAACATATGTATCAGACGACAGTGTGATGGTGGGCGAATGGTCTCACGTAAAATTCGGCCTCTTGTCATTTTACCTGAGTTTACTTTATTCTATTTTCGTGCAAATGCTTTGATAGCAGCAATGTATACACCCCGTAGCGCCGTGGCTTAAACAGAATTAGGTAAGAAGAAAAATTCAGTGATGTTAATTGCAATTTACTATTCGTCAGTGGTCTAGAATTACTCAAAATACCGCGTTGTCATCTCGTTTAACATACAACAGCATTAAATAACACTGTAAATGTCAGTCAGGTTATCGAAGGCCTCGGAAGTTACCAGGTACTTGTGACCATTTGACAAGCATGACGCACTTTCGTCTCTGCTCTGATCTTATTCGGTGTGTTGTAGTCTTTTGTATTCGCAGAAGCCGCTGCCTTGGTGGTTAACCTTCGTGGTTGACCATGTTGGGCTCTTAGCCGTCTGCGATACTGCAACGTTGCAGCATTAGCTAACAGCCGGTCTTCATCCGCTTCCACAATGTTTTCCAGGAGCAGTATATCTTTTAGGGCGTGGCCATAATGTATTAAATTAAGGTATCACCCAAGCGGTGTTTACGCTCAAATTTCACTTAATGAAAACGATACTAGCTTCAAGTCTTGGCCATTATCTTGCACTATCTCAGGTATATAGTGTATCGTTAATACGTCATCAAGAATCTTTTTTACACCTTGAGGTGTAATTCTTGATACATGGCACTGCCGGTAACGCAGCGGAACTACTGACTTGATCAAATAAGCGAGGATCCAGTGCCGGTCGAGACCAAGGGTATTCTGGTATTTCACATTGCCAGAGATAATTTTAGACAATTTGTGGTGAACAAAAATGTAAGAATTAGGATTTACAGCACATTTTTGGCTTTATTATTATCATTTTCTATCATCTAGATTCGTAAAGTTTGGTTAGTGTTTTGCACTGAGAATTTGTACTGAGAGCCACTTTGTGAAGAGCCTCTTTCAGCTAGACGTGCAGAGAAGCAGCAAACAATCTGTCAGCCAAGGTTCAATTTCGTTACAGAACATCAACAGTGTATTATTTGATTGGTTGACTGGATTGGTTGGTGTTTAACGCTCAAGAATATATTAACTGACGTTATTGGGAATTCCACAAATTCTAGGGTACGACAGTCAGTTGAGCTAGAGTCCAGTTTGCTCTCGGAAGCCCTGTTTGAGATTGGAGCTAAAAAATAAAAGACTCTGTGGGGATCCTGATTAAGTCCTATGTGCTCTAGGGAGATTTTACCCGGGAAGCTCAACAGATATGTATCCATGGTAACGTAAGGGCTGTAGACCTATATTTCAGAGCTTTGTCCGGTTTTCTTCTTCCATGTATGTTATATTCACATACTTCATGCAACCATGGAGGTATAAACCATATATACCCCCATGAGGCAACAAAGCAAAAACACAACTCACAGCCCGGTGTATAACGATAATGGATTTGATAAAAGCAACAACTATACAATATAGGACTATTGCCGATGATCTTTCATTCATCGCTGTTTTCATGCATTGTCCAGTTATACCTCACATTTATGAAAAATACGCCCTTTGGTTGTGGACAAACCAACATTTAAAACGTAGAAACTGGACCCCAACGGAGACGTTAGTATGTTTAGGTCATATCAGAGGACACAGCTAGGTGACATTTTTGCAGTAAATCCACTTGGAGATCTCAAATAATAAATGGATTGTAATGGCTTAACGTTGTGTCGTTTCAAATAACAGACCATAGTAATGCCCAGGTCTCGCACCAGTGAAAGGTGTGTGTAAGTAATGCGTTAAACCATTCACACTAAATGCTGTGACTATTTTGTGCCTCTCGGAATAGACTGAAATCTATTAATGAAAAGTAAATTGCATATACTTTCTTCACGTGTATGGTACGTCATAAGGAAAAGCAGTCACAAGCTTTATTAATGTATTGACAAGCACAAGCAGTAAAATCTGCAGGCTACAAAACAATGATCTATAGAAGGCACACTTAGCGGTAAACATTCGCCAACTGTACAAATTCCCCCACTATAGACAAAGGGACAATGTTCTGCATTTTTGTCGTACCTGTCAATCGTGAAGATTCGTTTCAGAAATTTCACAATCTGCACCCAGAATCAAAATTTGGCGGATTGGTCTGTAGCTTAAGGTCAATCTGTAATTCCATTAAAATTACTGGCGTTCAGCATGAAGGAGATAGTGCAACTACTGGTTGACCCGTATCAGTATAATGGCTCGGGCCAGTGAAGCAACACTAGATAAAGAGTAACAACGAGGCTCATTACATGCATTCTAAGGATTCCTTCATCGTCAAATGAAAAACTGTTAAGTACGACGTTAAACCCCAAGCACTCACTCACTCCATTAAAATTCCTACGTCAACGTTTTCCGTCAAGCCAACAGGCAGACAAACAAATAAATCAAGTCTTGATCATCTCTGAGAAGTTAAGGTCGTGGGTTTCCCCCGGGCTCTGTCCGGTTTCCTCCCACCGTAATGCTGGCCACTGTGGTATAAGTGAAATATTCTTGAGTACGGCGTAAAACACTAATCAAACAAATAAATAAAATAAATCTCTGAGAAGTCCCAGTTTGGCGAGCCAGTGGTTGGCCGAGTGTATAGCAAATGATCCCAACCGGAAAGGGAGTCCAAATTTCAATCGGTCCGGTATATTCTAGAGAGGCTACGCAAAGGGCTAGAGTCCACAAACTGACCCAGTTACACGATAAGACTCCCTGGTGCACGGAAAGCAAATGGTTTATTGCATACAAACGCAAAAGTTCAGGTGAACAAAATACATGTCTGAGCGCATATATTCCTATTAACATGGTAATCTCGATAACACTGGAAAAGGCAGAATACATCGTATCTATATGTAATCACCAAAAATTAAAACTGCACATGCAAATCGATTGGAAGTAAAGGGCTGACATATACTTATAGTGAGCATGGGGAAATTGGCAATGTGGTTACCATGGCATCGGCGTAAAAGGATACACGTAAGGCTTGAGGGGTCGCCACCTCTGTATCTGTGTATCCAGCAAAATTTAAGACTACGATGTAAATCAACATGAGGCTGCATCCCGAAAACGAAGCCATACCTTATAATAAGTAAATGTCAATCTGATCATATGGCGACTGTGTACAAATGTGAGGCTTGATATATCTGTTAAAAATATAAACATTGCATACAACACAACCGAAAGTATAGAAGGTATATACGGACACACAGACAGATGGACAACCGGACAAACCGGCAACAGCAAAATAGGTTCCGTCAAATAGAGGGCCTAAAACATGCTTCCCGTTCCCTGTTGGAAGATTAGCAGCATATTCTGCGCCTGTATAATAACACCGATTCTATCGTATTTCATATACAATCGGAAATCGGAAAATTATCCCATGAAAGCATTTTATACAGATGACACCAATCAGTACCTGATGTAATTCAAGGGAGATCATGCTAACAGAACATTCTTTTTCTGCGGGTGTTATCGCCCTTGAGGAACTCTTCAGTCGTTTTGTCGTTTATAGCGGGAAAGATTGTAAAGATGGAAAAGAAACCAATGACGATGGAAGTGGACGAGGAGATAAAAGTTCCAATAATGGACCAGTCTGAGTTCCTTAAAGATAATACGCGAAACTGTCTCATACAATCAACAATTGCTGATATTCTGAAAACAGAACCGTGTTGGCTGGGCATAGATGAAGCTGGAAGGGGACCCGTTTTAGGTAAACAGTCGCGGCGCAACTGTAGTCCATCTAGAAGAACTCGGTGTGCTATAGTTCAGTTAAATTAAAGGTTGAGATCCATTTTCTTAAATTTCTGATATTTATCTGCCTCAACGTTTAAGGCACTTTGTGGAATGAAGTTGGCCGTTAAATCCAGTCCAAACCCAACATCTGGGAACCGCAAGCCAAAATATACCGAAATCAACCTAACAAGACAAGACCACGCAACCAGTCTTAAATACCAACTTTAATTAGCGATGATTTCATTAGTCATCATGGATGTACAATAGTCGAGTGAGAGAAATGAATCCTAAAGGCTTGTGGCTATCATGTGCGCATCTGCTTCGTTGTCCCTCTTTTCTGCCTGTGGCCAGATACAGTCCGGATTGTGGGTACGCCCGGTGTGTCGCGCATGCACACCACGATTTTGAAGAGAGAAAAGTTAACAGTTTAAAAGTTTTCTATATATAACTAGTCTGAAATTTGATTGAAACTTGCAGGAGTGATCGAAAAGACACATCTCTCCTCAGTACACAGCAGAAATCAGCGTGGGCCAGCGTTTTGGAATGAATTTAATGGCAAACTTAGTGTCGCAAAGTGCCTTGTGGAATGGACCTACCAGGCTTTTGAATTCAGCGATTAAAAGTTGAGGCAGGTAAATATCAGAAATTGTCGAAAATAGATCTCAAGGTCAATTTAAATGAACTAGGTGTGCTGTTGTAAAATTCCAACATTCATTGTAACATGAAGTCCATTGCTGCCTCTCCAAAAAATGGCTGCAGATTTTTTGCAATGTTCCTGCAGATGTGTTGCAATGAATTTTAATATAGCACTTAGAGTCCATCTAGATGGACAACTGTAGGTGTGTGTTAGTGTTTCCTGTCATAGTTGGGAAGTCCATGATACAAAAGTGAGGCTCGCGTACCTAGCCTTGTGGGAATGTGTAGCGGCATTTGGCCCCATTGAAAAAAAAAAAAGTTTTGCTTTTCACAGAACCCGAGTACCTCTATGTCAGATCAAAAAACAGCTTTTTTTTGAAGTAAGTAACTTTAGAACGTGGCTAAGGGTATAGAAAATTATTTTTCTTACACTGATCAGGCCTGTATGTCCTAACCTGGGAGTGGTTTCAGATTGAATTGTAACAAAAAGATCAGATTAGATTGACATTGTTTCCGCACGTTGCAAAAGATAATTCTATTCTGAAAAATACTGGCAATGTTTTATAAGAGAAATAAACTATAAGTTGGAATGGGTCTAAGAGTGTTTACCTGGCTGAAAGGTATTACATAACCAGTGACAACAAAGGCAAAGATTTCGTGGCTGTGTACAGGTAGAGCCTTTGGCACCTGGCCTCAGATGCAGGTGGGGATAAAAAACCAGGTAGGTTGGATAAGCTATTTAATGTACACAAAACATGTATCAAGTGTGATTGTTACCTATGAATCTAGTCACACGAGCAACACTTTGCAAAATATTCCAGTGCTGAGTGCGAGTGTGCTTGGGGTTTACCCTCATACTTAACAATTTTTTCAGGAGTCCTTAGAATGCATGTAGTGTTCCTCCTTGTTGAAGGACGGATTTCCACTGCTCTTTTGTCTAGTGCTGTTTCACTGAGACAACTTACCAAAGGCAAGTAAGCCGCCCATGCTGAGCCATTATACTGATACAGGTCAACCAGTCGTTGCACTATCCCTTCATGCTGAACGCCAAGCGAGGAAGTTACAACTTTCTCTTTTAAAGTCTTAAGTGTGACCCGACCCAGGACTGACCCTGGATCTACCGTCCTTGACGTGGCTGTCCTACCAACTAAGCTATCGGGGCCGTTAATATTCCAGTGTAAGAATGATGAAAGTGACGTTAAATCCTAATCACACGAAGAAACAAATCCTGACCTCATGAAACATAAAGGGATGGATTATTCAAATCTCTCACCTCCATTTGCCAAATTTATGTATCTATTTTTTGGATTGGTATTTTTCTCCTTAATTGTTCAAGAATATTTCACCTATGGCCAGCATTATTGTGGTAGGAAACCGGGTAGAAAGCCGGAGAAATATACAACAATCTTCAGGTTGCTGATAGACCTCTTTAGTCAAAGGAGGACACGTGGATGTTGCCTCTGAAGTATTGCAGCAATGTAAGGAAAATCACCTTACTCCAGAGATGCTTGTATACATTAGTGACTCATTATGTACATAGGTTAAAATTTCACTTGTGTATCAGTTTTGGGTTTTGATCTTTTCCAGATGTTCACATAACTTATTTTACTTCTTTACTTCAAGGTCCCATGGTATATGGTACTTGCTTCAGTCCTATCAATAAAGGTGACATTCTTAAAGAAATGGGATTTGCAGGTTTGTATTTTTTGTAAACTATACCAGTTTTCCTCTCATGTCCTAAGTTAAAATATATATCACTGTACACAGAAACCGGAAAGGGGTTCTAAAAGACTGTTTCACTTCCTCTGCAGAAATGGAGAACATTGCCTACATAATTAAAACATGTCTGTCCAAGCAGTGTAAAGCAAAGAGGTAGTCACAGAAGCACAGCCTGGAACTAGCTGGTGAAGATGGCAAGTGTTGTGTGACCATGAACAATTGACAGAAACCTAAAGCACAATTTTTTTGAATTTAAAACATAACCCTTCATATTTTGCTATCAAGAGCATCTTTTGATATATGGTATGATGCTATTACTTACACTGGTATTAGGTATGTAAAATGACTAGTCCAGCTGCTGTCCAAACAGTGTAATATTTCCAAAGCTTTGGTCTTCATATTTAAGATTCCAAGACTCTGAATGAGGAGCAGAGAGATGGTTTGTTTGAGAAGATCAAAAATGCCACTGATGTCATGGGCTGGATGGTGGATATTTTGTCCCCAGCATTTATCTCCAACAGTATGTTACGTAGGTAGGTTGTTGTGTAAAACTGTGAGCTGTGTTAGGTTAGCGAAGACAGAATATCATGGCAGGGTGTGAAAAAAAGACTTTGTTGGAATTTATGGTTTTTATCGTTATGGATACATAGTTGAGTGTAGGAGTACACATATTTTGATAATCGTTAGCTTACTATAAACTACCTGAACCAGTGATGTGTAAGTTGGTGATTGAAGTGTGTATCATTTTTCATGTAAAGACCTTTGTACATGTATATGAATTTTAATTTTGAAGTATCCTAATGGATTTTTTTTAGAATAAAGTAGAATGTTTTCTGCTTATTTTTCAGAATAAAGTATAACCTGAATGCACTTTCACATGACACCGCTATTGGGTTGATCCGCAAAGTTTTGTCTCATGGTGTTAATGTTACTGAGGTTTGTAAATGTTCTGTAAATGTTACCGTCACAAAATAAAACAAATGATGGTAAGCCTTAAATTAGGTGTTGAAGGGAAATATGTTTCATGTATTATATGAAAGCTGAACATAAGAAATATCATATTGACGTGTTTTTTTTTTTTGTTGTTTTTTTTTTATATTTTCATGGAAAAAAGAATGCATACTTATTGATAATGGCTGATGGTGGAGTGGCATTGAAGGAAAAGAAAGCTATCCAAAATCATCAATAATAACATTTTTGCATTTAGTTTATATTATATAGTGCAAAAGTGACATTTATAGACTGCATAGCATTAGATGTTTTCCTTTTTAGATCACTCATATTGATTTGTATCGTCTAAATGATGATTTTGTTTCTAATTTGATTATACCAAACATCAAATGCTCCTCAGCTGTGTCTTGCTGAGGATATGTCAGTTCCATCAGATTCTAACCCTTGAAGATTTATCACATTCATCTTTCATTTATTATTGGTAATTTCCGCATGTTACACACAGGTTGATGTAAAGAAGGTGTTTCTGAAAGAATAATGCTAAAATAAAGTGTTCATTTTTGTAACAGATTTATGTAGACACTGTGGGTGATCCAGCTAAATATCAGGCCAAGCTGAAGGAGTTGTTCCCTGACATTGATGTGACTGTGGCCAAGAAAGCCGACTCTACCTACCCCATTGTCAGTGCTGCTAGTATCTGTGCTAAGGTATGTACTTTTAGGTAAATTGACCAGTGCCATTGAATGTGTACCGGTATAGTTTGGTTTGATCTCAACATGTCACATTCAGGAAAGAAGACCTGTTGTCAAGATAACATATTTTGTCAGGAATCGCTTGTGATTTAACAAAAACAATTCCGGAAAAAGGTTAAATTCAAATAACTTAATTTTCACAAATTTACGCTTATAAGGCAGAGTTTGATTGGTCAAATCTTTGCGTTTATTTTCCAATAAACCGAAAAAAGTGAATCCTCGTCCTCGCAGAACTACTTTTTCCAAGAATACAACTGAAAGAGACTGAAGGCACCTCATGTAAAATCACACACAGAACACTATAAGTATAGCTGCTTTCATCAGTGTTATATTCACATTCATAAACAGGAGCATCAGTTTAAATTCTGTGGATAGTCCAGGATGAATTACGGCTGTTTAAAGAGTGGTGCCTACCTTAGTATTTATGAGCTTGATCACAAACACACCCCCTCTCTGGCTGTACGTGTGAAGGTCTGACAGCAACCTGTGGATGGTCGTGGGTTTCCCCCGGGCTCTGCCCGGTTTCCATCCACCATAATGCTGGCCGCCGTCGTATAAGTGAAATATTCTTGTACAGCGTAAAACACCAATCAAATAAATAAATAAACAAACACGCACAGACATGCTGGGTCAGCGAGTGCATATGCATAACCGAGTGCGAGTGCTTGACAAGACAAGCCAGTTTGATCAAAATCACTTTCCTGTTGATGTTTAAAATGTACACTGTCGTTATTGTTCTGGATAACCAGTATGTTTGTAATACTGAGATATCATCCATATATTACATTTACTTGTGTTTTGTAAAACATGACAAATTCACCTTCCGCATATCCTTGTAGTACAACAACAACAGCAGTAATCCATCATGAACAGCACAAGCGCTTTGTCGCCTAGAAAACGTGCTTCATGAAATAAACAACTCCTTCTGCATCTTCCACACCCAAGGTTCTCTAGCTTGGAATTCACCTTCTAAATGTTTTTAGAAAAATGTTTTAACAATTCTTTTTGAAATGACCCGCAGATGTAAACTTTGCCTTGTCATATTTCTCGCTGTGCATGTGACGTTGCTTAGTAACGGTAGAAGTTTGATCACCAATTTCATTGGCCCAAAGAATCTCATTCAAAAAATGTGTATTCTGGAGACTGTGTTGCTCCCTTCTTCAAAACAGTTGACTAATATTTCTAACAGTTTGGAATGAAAGTGAAACAATAGATAGCATCCTTTTATTCCTTCGATTAAATTATGAGGAATGACTGTAATATTTTTTAGATTTAATGGAGTATAAACGCAACACGGATTCATACAGTTTGCACAGCTGGTTTCTCGTTTATACCCCAATAAATCGAAAAAACAATAATCTTAAGTAAATGAGAAGAAATAATGAATGAAAGACTAGACTGGCTCTGACAGCTGACAAACACTTGAGACTAGTGATAATCCCCATGCATTCACTCACAAACAGAGTACCCTGTACATCCACTGTTTCTAAAACATCATTAATAGGCTACAAACAAGAAAAAAAGGTCATTCTTGCCTAGTCAGTATATTCTGCTTGTTATTATCAAGTATTATTCACCACCACCCAGCTTTACCACTGACACTGTAGTACAGGATATTCGCAACTTCCTGTTCTCAGGTAGCTCGGGACCAGGCTGTGAAAAGCTGGCAATTCTCTGAGGGAATTAAAACAGAAGACAATAACTATGGGTCGGGTTACCCCTCTGGTATGTACATACTCATGAGGACTTTACATTGAATATAATGAAGATGAAGTGTAACTTTTTGCCATTCTGGTATTAACACACGTGCAACACGTTTTTTTTTTTTTTGCTATCAAAAAAAAAATTGTTGGAGAATTATTAGTACCTTAGACATTGCTTCAATGAGATATATGTTATTCCTTTCATAAGAGCAATATTTTGAGTCCACTGTACAGTATTGTTTCTGTATTTTGGAATGTAATCTAAAGTAAGTTTTGTGCCAAAAATCAGCAGTGACAACCATGTGATGATAAAGAAACTGATAATTTTAAATGTAACATTGCTAAATATAATGAACATGTAACACTTGTATCTGTGAAGGAAAACTGGATGTTTCTTCTTTCTGTGAAGTATAAATGATTTCCTAATACTAAAGTTTTCTTGTTTTTTACATTCAGATCCTGCCACTAAGAAGTTCATGTCAATAAATTTGGACCGAGTGTTTGGCTTTCCTCAATTCGTTCGCTTTAGCTGGTCTACAGCGTCTCAGATCATGGAGGATAAGGGTGTACCGGTACTCTGGTGAGTTCATGGTTTATACTTCATTGTGTGTGGAGGATAAGGGTGTACCGGTACTGTGGTGAGTTCATGGTTTATACTTCATTGTGTGTGGATTTATATACTTATTTCATTGCTGTTTTATGCCATACTTAAGCATGTTTCACTTATACGACGGCAACCAGCATTGTGGTGTGAGGAAACCGAGCAGAGCCCTGGGAAAACCATCTGCAGGTTGCTGGAAAACCTTCCCCGTATGGCCGGAGCATTGTGTGTGGAGGTCAAGGGTTGACTACACTAATGAGTTCATGGTTTATCGTTTCTTCTATATGGAAAACGAGGGTGTAGCAGTACACCGGTGAGTTTATGGTTTATATTTCATTGTGTGTGGAGAATAAGGGTGTACCAGTACACTGGTGTGTTCATGGTTTATCCTTTGTTCTGTATGGAGAACATGGGTGTAGCAGTACACTGGTGCGTTTATGGTTTATATTTCATTGTGTGTGGAGGATAAGGGGTCACCAGTACACTGGTGTGTTCATGGTTTATCCTTTGTTCTGTATGGAGAACAAGGGTGTAGCAGTACACCGGTGAGTTTATGGTTTATATTTCATTGTGTGTGGAGGATAAGGGTGTACCAATGCACTGGTGAGTTCATGGTTTATCCTTTGTTCTGTATGGAGAACAAGGGTGTAGCAGTACACCGGTGAGTTTATGGTTTATATTTCATTGTGTGTGGAGGATAAGGGGTCACCAGTACACTGGTGTGTTCATGGTTTATCCTTTGTTCTGTATGGAGAACAAGGGTGTAGCAGTACACCTGTGAGTTTATGGTTTATGTTTCATTGTGTGGACGATAAGGGGTCACCAGTACACCGGTGAGTTTATGGTTTATGTTTCATTGTGTGTGGAGGATAAGGGTGTACCAGTACACTGGTGTGTTCATGGTTTATCCTTTGTTCTGTATGGAGAACATGGGTGTAGCAGTACACTGGTGAGTTTATGGTTTATATTTCATTGTGTGTGGAGGATAAGGGGTCACCAGTACACTGGTGTGTTCATGGTTTATCCTTTGTTCTGTATGGAGAACAAGGGTGTAGCAGTACACCAGTGGGTTTATGGTTTATATTTCATTGTGTGTGGAGGATAAGGGTGTACCAGTGCACTGGTGAGTTCATGGTTTATCCTTTGTTCTGTATGGAGAACAAGGGTGTAGCAGTACACAAGTGAGTTTATGGTTTATATTTCATTGTGTGTGGAGGATAAGGGGTCACCAGTACACTGGTGTGTTCAATGGTTTATCCTTTGTTCTGTATGGAGAACAAGGGTGTAGCAGTACACCGGTGAGTTTATGGTTTATGTTTCATTGTGTGTGGAGGATAAGGGTGTACCAGTACACTGGTGTGTTCATGGTTTATCCTTTGTTCTGTATGGAGAACAAGGGTGTAGCAGTACACCAGTGGGTTTATGGTTTATATTTCATTGTGTGTGGAGGATAAGGGTGTACCAGTGCACTGGTGAGTTCATGGTTTATCCTTTGTTCTGTATGGAGAACAAGGGTGTAGCAGTACACAAGTGAGTTTATGGTTTATATTTCATTGTGTGTGGAGGATAAGGGGTCACCAGTACACTGGTGTGTTCAATGGTTTATCCTTTGTTCTGTATGGAGAACAAGGGTGTAGCAGTACACCGGTGAGTTTATGGTTTATGTTTCATTGTGTGTGGAGGATAAGGGTGTACCAGTACACTGGTGTGTTCATGGTTTATCCTTTGTTCTGTATGGAGAACATGGGTGTAGCAGTACACCGGTGAGTTTATGGTTTATGTTTCATTGTGTGGAGGATAAGGGGTCACCAGTACACTGATGAGTTCATGGTTTATCCTTTGTTCTATACGGAGAACAAGGGTGTAGCAGTACACCGGTGAGTTTATGGTTTATATTTCATTGTGTGTGGAGGATAAGGGTGTACCAGTACACTGGTGTGTTCATGGTTTATCCTTTGTTCTGTATGGAGGACATGGGTGTAGCAGTACAATGATGAGTTCATTGTTCCTCCTTCATTCCATATGGAGGATAAGGGTGTACCAGTGTACTGGTGAGTTCATGGTTTATCCTTTGTTCTGCATGGAGAACAAGGGTGTAGCAGTACACTGGAAAGTTTGTGGTTTTTTCATCATTCTGTATGGAGGATAAGGGGTCACCAGTACACTGGTGTGTTCATGGTTTATCCTTTGTTCTGCATGGAGAACAGGGGTGTAGCAGTACACTGGTGAGTTTGTGGTTTTTTCATCATTCTGTATGGAGGATAAGGGTGTACCAGTGCACAGGCGAGTTCATGGTTTTTCCTTTACTGTGTATGGCGTTGGAGGGTAAGGGTGTGCACCAGTGCACATGCGAGTTTAAGTCGGCTTGTTCCCATCTTATCCTTCATTGTGTATTCCGTGCCGTTAGACAGCAGATATTGATTAAGCTTCTTTGATAAGAGGTAGAAGTTTCCTAAAATTAATGAAACAATTTTTCAAATACATGTATTCCATGCCTTTAGATTTGGTGGTGAAAAATTCAAAGTAAGCCAGAAATCATGCGATTTTGTGGGTAGGCCTGAAAAGGCTCTTTAAATAGAGAACCAGCTAGGCGCGCGTAGTGTGGAGAGATCAGTAAACTACAGATTTAACCTTAACTTAGACTGTATAAGCACATAGTATGGTGATTTTTCTTGGAGAAATCCAGCATCTTTGAAATTAATTGATGCACTATGAGGAAGTTCTCCTATGAAATTTCTGGTAAATATCAACTATAAAAGGGATCATTTTACATTGTTTGTGTAACTATAGAACATTTATTCCAAGTAACCTGGAAAATGAGAATTTTGGGCCAGGGAATATTTGGACACAGTCTGGAAATTTACAGTCATGTACTGTAATTACTGCTTTATAATGCAAGATCACTACTTTTGTGCTTGTGTGATTGATGTTTCACAAAGTATTCATCAACATTTCACTTATATGGGCCTCAGGAGTGTTTTTGATTGCCTCTATTTTTCTGATGATAGGGAAGATGATGACGAAGATGAGAACACCGAGTCCAAAGGCATGCAATCATTGTTCAGCTTGTTTGGAAAGAAAGAAGAGGACCCGAAACTGTCTACTCATTCTTTTTTCAAAGAACGCTCACTTCAAAGAGTTCAGTGTTTGTAGTAGAAGCCACATGGTACCTGTAAATATCATACCAATAAAGATAGTTTTTTGGGTTTTTTTTTTTTTGCTGTATTCGTTAGCATTTGTCATTGCTTTTATGGACAAATTTTTCCGAAGCATTTCACAGCATATAAATTTAATTTCAGTCTTAGATTGCTTGTTGATGAATAAGCATCTGACATAACTGTATTTGAAGGGAATTGAGTATATTTATTTCATGAATTTTGCAACATGGTTCAGTTCCAAGTCTACTAGATGTGTATGAAACCAAACTTCTTTCAAAAACTCTGAAAACTGTAAAATTTAAAACTGTAATAATGTTATTTTGGATGGCCATAACAAAGGGAAACGTTTTATGTCAAGATTTAAGTGGGTAATGGTAATATTATGGAAATCTAAAACCTAGACGAAAGTCGTCTACCATCAATGACGTCGGTGCAACTTGGTGACGCATCTCGCATTTGTAGAAAACCGATAAAATATCTTAATATTTCCTCTGATTGCGTTGAGTTTAGGTTTAACTTACCTAGACAACAGAGAAATAATTACATCCGCCGACGTTATGTTTTTGCAGGCGTTCACTTGTCTATCTGCCAGCAACTTTGTGGAGAAAGGTTCTGAGCCTGTTTGAATGACCTTTCGCAGTCACATTTGTGCAAAGTGTGGCATTTGGTGAAGAACCAATCCATTACACCTTAATGGTGATCCAATCTGAATCTAGGAATTTTAATCAATTCTTCACCATTTTCAGAAAAGGAACACAAATGCATATGTTTCTTAAACCTTGCATCGGTGATTAGCAGAGCAGGCTTAATTGCTGCAACTGATATGGCTCAGGGCATCCACGTCGTGATTATACTGTTTCCACGGACATGCGTTTGTGTTTGTGATTACTCGTTCGGTAATTCTTCTGAGAACGGGAATTCCATAAACAGGTCCTATTTTTAACGCATTTGACGAGGAATTATATTGCTGGGGTGGATTGACGATGTTACACTAACGAATGCGTCATGTAACGGCATGTCCGTGGAAACACAGCCGTAACAAACGATGTGAACAATAAGTGCAAATTGCCGACCCTGATGAAAGCCTGTATGTATGTGCGTGACAATGAGATGGTCGAGTGATGGTGAGATCGTCGTTAGAGACATGGGGTTCAGTCCAGAGTATAGGGTCACTGTGAAAACCTGGCATTCAGGAATGTTATAATGCCAATTGCTTGGCGATCAGCACAAGGGTATAGGCTAAGTTCTGTAGTTCATCAGACCGTCTACCCGTGGCTGTCGGAAGCAAGTGCTACAAACCATTGGATAAACTGGACGAACTGCAAGTAGCGTACAGAAATGTCAGTTTAAACGTATATACCGGATTGTGTATTTGGAGGTTGGAGGCATTAAGCAGAACTGTAAATATGCTGGTATTGCGTCCAAACTGGTACACGACAACGCCACCGTGAAAAGCAAATGTTGAAAAATGTCGCCAAACAAACCAAGACATAAGAAAGCATATGAAAGAAAGAAAAGTAAGAAATTAGAATGGATTCATGCAGAGAACGCTGTCGGCAGCTTTAAATACTGATAGAGACTGTTCTAGGCGAATGAATTAAATCAAAATAATTATCCAAATCGTGTTTTACGTTCAAAATATTTTGAATAATTGCACTGGAGGGTCGTTTTTGGTTTAAATAATTAATACACTTGGAAGGAAAATTACTGAAAATACGGTATTTAAAAAAAAAAATTCTATATTTTTTCCTTTATTTTCACCAGTACGAAAGGTAGATAAATGTTGAAATCAGAGGTTATTTAACTTTCAGAATATATATATTCGACGATTCGATCCCCATTTTGGCCAACAGAAAGGCAAGATGTGGAATTTTGCTTACAAGAGGTTCTATTACCCATAAGAGAACCCTTATTATCTTTGTGCTCCACAGGATGTATGTCGTCATCGCTCAGATATCCAGGTATATAAACCACAAGAAATATTCATACAGACAACGTTTAATAACCTGTCAAAGCAGATCTTGTCCAAGTGTACATGTATTTCTGACCACAATCAGCGCCGACCTATTTTCATAGAACAAAGGCCTATACAACAACAATTGACCTTCAATGATAGCTGTAACCAAACCAGCGAGATCTGGATTGCATAGCCTGCGCATATATTTAAGGGACCGACCAGCTGTGGCAAGAATACCAGCTGGCTTCGCCAATGATGATCTTCCATGAACTGTTCTTCATCCCGTGAGGTTGACTATTTTTCAGGTGATGTACTCTTGATTTCTTTAGAGCTGGAAATAACTGTGATATTCATCAAACGAGTACAAAAGTACATTAAAAGGCCGCTGAATATTGTGTCAAAGTGTGCAGAGTCCGAATCAATACAGAAGACTTCGTGTAATACGACATAAGATTTCACAGGTCGCTTCCCTCACGTGTACAACAATCTGCACCTCAAGAGCTAGTCAAGGTAGAATATTTTGCCTGTAGGCCTACAGTTGTTTACGGCAATTTGGACCAAATGACGCATGCCGTTTATGGCTTACAAAATTCACCTGGATATTCAAATTAGCTTGTAATTGTCGGTGTTTCCCTACACCAATCATGTTATGGTACTTCCATTTCTTCATGGCAGCGGTTATAAAATCTTGCACGTTCTGGGCCGCGCTCACAAACATTGCTGGTGACCGATTGCTGTTCACGTGAAAGGAAAATATACGCTACTTGTCCCACTGCTGTGTCCATCGGGTGCCTTGCCCAACTGTTGTGCCCACCCGGTGATTTGCCATCATGGTTTGTACACTGCTGTTCCCATCCGGTGACTTATGACCATGGTTTGTACACTATTTGTCCCACTGTTGTGCCCATTCAGTGACTTGCGATCATGGTTTGTACACTGCTTACCCCACTGCTGTGCCCATCCAGTGACTTATGACCATGGGTTGTACACTATTTGTCCCAACAACTTGACGTGAAAGAGCATATTTGTACCCTTAAAAGTTCTGAACCAAGGCGCTGGTTATGGTTGTCATTAAGGTTGATGCCTTAAACTCCCACCCTCGCCTCTCAGCTGGTGGGGCCTGGGTAACATTAATAGTATAAGCGGTCGACGACTTTTGGTTAGAATAACGCTCGCAAGACCTTTTCTTCCAGCAATACGGTGTGGATACTGTGCGTCAAATGTACCGGGAAAGTGAGTCAGTAGCGTGCCAAAGCTCAGTGCATGGCTTACCCTGGCCAGTCCGGTTTCCTCCACCCGCATGTATAAAACTGACCGCCAGTATATTTTTTGTATAGCGGAGAAAATACTGTATACCGAGAAAAAAAGATTTTATATATAAAAAAAAGTTTTTGTATAGCGAAAATAAACAGCCAGTGAAAATTTTTTGTATAGCGTTAACCACGATCGAATAATTGTTGCCTCTGATGAACAAAATGGTATTTTTAAATTAAATTTTCAATACGCTCTTTTCTACACAGCGTGAATGTATTAGTGTCCATGTCGGCCAGGCGGGGGTCCAGATCGGAAATGCATGCTGGGAACTGTACTGCCTGGAACATGGAATCCAACCAGACGGTCAGATGCCCTCCGACAAAACCATCGGAGGTGGGGACGACTCCTTCAACACCTTCTTCAGCGAAACTGGAGCAGGGAAACACGTTCCAAGGGCGGTATTTGTCGACCTGGAGCCAACTGTTGTGGGTATGATTAGTTTTTCGTTCCTAATTGCAATGTGTTCTCACAGTAATTGGTATTTTAGAATCCGTTGTTACTCTTTAATGCTGTGGGTCCCGGGAGCTTTTAAATGTATTAAGAGTGATCATCACCACCGCATTACTATTCTTTGGGGTATACGTCAATTTAGCAATCCCTCGGTTAAAGTTCAAATGGGCATATGTCCAATCGAGTATTGTAACGTGGCATCTAGAGGGTATGACTGGGTTTCAATGACCATCGGGGAACCTTTTTGTGCTGTCCTTTCCAGTACCGATTTATTCTCCAAATGTTCAAATTTACTATTGTAGATTTTAAGGGTCTTCGTGGCCTAGTGGCACAGAATAGTGATTCGGTGGCCTACCACCAATGCGATCGTTTTGAGTTAAAGTCCAGCTTATGCTTTCTCTCCTTTTAGAGGTCTCCGAGCAACATACGAATGGTCGTGAGTTTCCACGAGCTCGGTTTCCTCTCGCCATAATGCTGTCCGCCGTCGTGTAAGTGAAATATTCTCGGCTAAATCAATAAATCAATGGCTAAAATTTCGTTTTCTTCCAGACGAAGTTCGCACGGGTACATATCGCCAGCTTTTCCACCCAGAGCAGCTGATCACTGGTAAGGAAGATGCTGCTAACAACTACGCCCGTGGTCACTACACGGTCGGTAAGGAGCTCATCGACCTGGTGCTGGACCGAATCCGCAAGCTGGCTGACCAGTGTACCGGTCTTCAGGGATTTCTCATCTTCCACAGTTTTGGAGGAGGCACCGGCTCTGGATTTACCTCCCTGCTCATGGAACGCCTGAGCGTCGACTATGGGAAGAAGTCCAAGCTGGAGTTTGCCGTCTACCCAGCACCCCAGGTGTCCACGGCTGTGGTCGAGCCTTACAACTCCATCCTGACCACCCATACCACCCTAGAGCACTCCGACTGTGCCTTCATGGTCGACAACGAGGCCATCTACGACATTTGTCGACGCAACCTTGACATCGACCGTCCGACCTACACTAACCTGAATCGACTGATCAGCCAAATTGTCAGTTCCATCACAGCTTCACTGAGGTTTGACGGCGCTCTCAATGTTGACTTGACGGAGTTCCAGACCAACCTGGTGCCCTACCCACGTATCCATTTTCCGCTGGCTACCTACGCTCCAGTAATCTCCGCAGAGAAGGCTTACCACGAACAGTTGTCTGTAGCTGAAATTACCAACGCCACTTTCGAGCCGTCTAACCAGATGGTGAAATGTGACCCACGTCACGGGAAGTACATGGCCTGTTGTATGTTATACAGAGGTGACGTCGTTCCCAAAGACGTCAACGCCGCCATTGCTAACATAAAAACAAAGAGAACCATCCAGTTCGTTGACTGGTGTCCCACTGGGTTTAAAGTCGGTATCAACTACCAGCCACCAACGGTCGTCCCTGGTGGCGACTTAGCCAAGGTCCAGAGGGCTGTCTGTATGTTAAGTAATACCACCGCCATTGCTGAAGCTTGGGCTCGTCTTGATCACAAGTTTGACCTGATGTACGCCAAACGTGCTTTCGTCCACTGGTACGTGGGGGAGGGGATGGAGGAGGGAGAGTTCTCGGAGGCTCGGGAGGATCTGGCTGCTCTGGAGAAGGACTACGAAGAAGTCGGCGTTGACTCAGTGGAGGAAGAAGGGGAAGAGGGGGAAGAAGATTATTAACAAATTACCATCAGGTGCCGGCGACGTGGCTCCTCTGCATTTTGAGCAATATGTCCGCCATTGACGAGGCTTGGGTTTGTTCCTTCGTCTTCTTATACGTCGAAGGCATGCAAGGCGGAAGAATTCTCTGCTTTCTGGATAACGAAAGCCATGTACAATACAAGAATGAGCCTAAGGGAGCTAACTATAACTGAACTTCATATCATCCATGATCCTCTTCCACATTTGTAAATAAAAAATGCATTTGTTAAAATCGTAAACTCTTCTTGGCTTTTTTGTTGGTAACAGCGTCCACACGTTGATATTGCCTCATTTTTGTATAGTTGTCTTTAATGTTTAGAGATCTAATCCATGTGCGTCTGAATGGATGCTTCAGTCCTTCGTTTTTCCAAGCCTTTTAGTGGAAATAGAATGTGCTTAACGGCCACACTGTGACCGAACCCGTTTCAAAGCAATGGTCCTGCGCGCTTGGACTCAGTTTGTTGAGTAATGGCGTCCCTCACTGTAAAGGATACCAGACCAGAATTCAGCCGGGTATGCAGAATAACATGGCTCCTTATAGTAACTGTATATTGTATTTCTATACACATGGCTCTCTCTCAACAGGAAAGTAGCTTATACTGACTGTATTTTGAATGTCTATACATGTGGCTCTCTCGTCAAGAGAACTGTTTTACAATAGTCAGAAGAACATCGCAATCAAATCTGCTGGCATTTCCCACAAACCTATGCTGGCAAATAGCTACAATTTCTGGTGCCCCAGAAAAATGAATTGACCGAGAACCGTAAATGTTACTGTACGCTCTTGTACTGGTATATCTGCTCAACTGTTAGTGAGAATTTAATAACTGCAATTCTAGGACTTGAGTAAACAATGGTGACGTGCTGATTGGTTATGGCTTCAATTGTACTTTAAAAAATAAATGAAAAAATAAATATGAAAGACTCCCTTGCAGTGTAGCCAGTCTCTTTTTTTTTTTTTTTTTTTTTTTTTTTTTTTTTTTTTCTCCGATCATAGCATTTTTACATTCTTGTATATTAAAATACAGCAAAATGTACTGATTGGTTATCGTCAAGCATCACATTGGCGTGTAGTGATGTTTTTAGGCTTAGTCTGTTTAACTGGTATGTTGGATAACGTGACCATTTTACATAAAAAAAAAAATAAGGCCCACAGAAAAAATATAGGAATTCTAAACTTCCCTTTTTTTTTCTGACGGATTTTTGCTCGCAACGCGCGCGCCGCGCACGCACGCACGCAAGCGCACATGCACACACGCGCGCGCTGAATGATTCCTCGTCATAGGACTAAAAATTGTTAAGTATACTCTACATAAAACCGCAAGAATACATATGCGTTCGTCACATTCTTACTGTTAAGCTCCTTGTCATTGTTCCGCGCTGGCCGCGTTGGTCCTGACAGTGATAAGAGGGAGAATCCAGAAAGTCCAAGCCCGAGACCTACATGCAGCTCTATGTAGTCTTCACTAGTTGAGTCTAGTGAGTCGCACACCTCACCACTGAGGGAAGTCTAGACTAAAAGAAAACAGTTTGGACTGCCTTTTGTCAGTGACACGTAACAACACACGCTCTACACATTGATATGTTTGAAGTTCACATTATTGCAAGGAAAATGTAGAGCGCTTTTTCTAATTCATAATGTTGAACTGCTTAAGCTCATTGTCTCGATTTCTAATTCATACTGTTAAAATCCATAAGCTCGGTTTAAAAGGCAAGAACCCATTGCCTCGAGTGACGTCATAATTATTCAAAAACCATGCTGGATATTGGGCGGAGTTCAACATGTTTTTGTGTCCGCACCATGCAGTTACCTAAAGTGCTATCGATTTCACTTTAAGCCCTGTTTCTGACACTGCCATATTTGAAATTAACACGTTTTAGTATAATATAACCTTAATAAATGAATTTACCTGTTGTAGTATATGATCTCACGGCAGTATGGTATTAAAGCTGGATATTAGGAAAATTTTGTCATAAAAAAACAATGTAATCTATTCGCTGAGAGCGTAGTGTAGGTGTGTTACTGCGTGGAGTTTGTGCCCACCGCATGTTGGTGCACCTGTTTTAAAACAAAGTACTCTCCAAGCCCATTCCCCACCATGACACTTGCCTTTGAATAATTATGTCACCGAGGCTATTAGCTTATGAAGTTCAACATTATGAATTAGAAAAAGTGTTCTGACTTGATTTTCCTTGGAAGGATATGGGCTTCCAACATAGAATAGAGCTTGTGTTGTTACGTATCATTGACTGAAGGCAATTTTGGTAACAAGCATGACTGATTTTACAAACAACTGGAAATAGGCGATTCTCTAAAAGAAATAGATTATAATAACTCCTCCACGTCAAAAGACTATGGCTTAATGCCACAAAAATTGTTAAATACGACGTAAACCCCCCCAAGCATACGTACATGAACTTGGTAGGCATATAAAAGTGTACGTACATCTCGTGTACATTCAGATATGTAGGTACTGGTAATAATAACTGTGAGCTAAAGCTGACAGTCCAACGAAAATATCGCATCTTGTCATGCACCGGGTATTTGATAATAAGAGCTCATGAATTTCATTGCTAGATATATGTTCATTGTTGTTAAATATGTACTAAAAGGTTGCAACTCTTAAAATAATATATAGCAAACCAGCCGGAGCTCTACATTTGAACATCCGACCTACTTGGTTATAGTCTGAACTGAACCGAAAAGTCAATCAGACATAATGGATGTCTAATTGACTTTTGAAATCACTAATTGAAAAGTCAGACATCCATTATGTCTAATTGAATTTTCCATTCAGTTCAGACTATAACCAAGTAGGTCGGATGTTCAAATGTAGAGCTCCGGCTGGTTGGATCACGGCTATCTGTCAGGGGATTAATTAAGTGGTATTCCTTTCTGTGAAGAATGACCTCCGAAAAAGGAACGCTGGTTTGCGTTCTTCCTTGGTCGAAGAAAACTTTGCCAAACCTAACGTCAGTGCAACCGTGGGCTGAAAAACACCAATTCAATGATTACCCCAAATCCTTGCTCACTACCGCTGAAGGGACACCAGTTCAGACGTCACGCCACTCGTTTTAAGACAACCAACTCATATGATCTTAGACAACATACTAGCATCTTGTCTATATTTGTTCGACAGGTTGTTGAAATATATGACAACCGTTCCAGTCACATTGTTAGCAATCGTGGGAACGTGAATAGCCTATTAGGCCTACCTCCGGTCGTATTGTTTTAATATAGCCCGAGCCTGCACATGTACATATGTTCTTATTATTGTTTTGCTTTTTTATAATTTATATTTACCAGTGTTATATTTTTTGTAATTTTAAAGCAACGCATAGAGGTAAATAAAGATATAAAGTGCTTGTGCGTGCAATTATATACGCGCACATTTGACGAACGAGAAACCCCAAGCACCCACTCACTCACTCGAAATAGAAACACAATGAACATCTGTGACGCAGGGCTTGAGTGTATGAGTTGTTATTTTTAGATTCTACCCCCTCTCCCCCCACCTCTCCCCCCCCCCCCCCTAAACAGTCCCATTTGATTTTTACCTGAGGAAAACGCCTCCATCGCATGAAATGTGGCGGAATCCAAGGGAAAAAACTCTTGCCGCTCAGTTCTAAAGTGACGTTTCCGGTCCACAACAAAGGGAAACAGATTGTTGTGGTTAGCTGTTAGTCGTTCCACGGCATTATGAAGACGAGATCTCGCGTGAGATGCTGGTAACTGATATCACGCCAATATGTAACGTCTGCTTGAGCAAGAAATATTTAGACTGACTGCTGTTCGCTAGTTGGGTTGCTGTGACGGCTGACAAGATGTCGACGCCTACAAAAGTTAAACTGATCGCTTGTGGATCGTTTAATCCCATCACGAATATGCATTTACGTATGTTTGGTGAGTGTATATCACTTTCAATTTCTTCTCCGTCTCGGAGAACAAGGAAAACCAGCCAGCTGTCAAGATGTTTGTCTTGGTTGTTGTGAAATAACATTATCGAAAAGTTTTTCTTTGAAGCAGAGATTAATATTTTTTGTTATTTCGATTCCAGGACATCTGGCATTCATTAATGATTCGTTTTGTGGTCTCGCAACTGCAGCCTGGATAAAAAATAAAATAAATAACTTTATAATTAAAGATTATAGCCATGCATCTTAGGCTTAGCGTTACATGTGGCTTAGCGTTGCATGTTGGCTTGGGGCAGAGCGTTTTATACCGGTAATATCAACATCAGTCAATCAGGAAGTGAAAACAGGGGGCCTTCTAGAAAAAGCTGCCGTTGAGCGAGAGCTTTCCTCGATGGAATATATGTGGGGACAGCATTAAGGTTTTTCAATTCATTTTCGTAAAGCAGTGTTGAGAATTTAATATTCCATGAAATATTTTGCTTTGAGTGGGCAGTTAAAAATTCGGCTAATTTTTGTGAACATTTTATATAATATGCTTCCACAGTCATATACCGTTTACTGATGATCACGTTTGAGCTGAAGTGTGCACTTTCCTGTGATAAATTCCTTCATATGCTTTTATTTTCAAGTCTTTCAGCCTTTAATGAAACCATTTTTTCGTAATTTCTGTGCATTTTAACAAAGCTGTTGTGTTTAATTGAAATTTTATCTGAAATGCCAGTCCAAAGAGGCCCAAATCTGAGAGCTGTAGGCACTATACATCCATTTATTTTATATTGGATACAAAAGAAGCGTGCAGCCAAATCAAGGCCCACTGGCTAAGAAATCAAAGCTCCTTGAACAAGATGCCACTAAATTCATTGCTGAAGCAAGTTAAGCTTAAAGACTTCATTATTATTTAGGGTTGTTCCTGGCTTGTTTTTTTTTTATTGTTATCCTGTAAGTTGTCTGAATTTATGAAACCCTAAATTTGGTAGGTTGATTATCCTATGTCATTTAGTTAAATTTTAGTTAACTCCTGTTTTGAGTGGATCATCAACTTTATCTTTCTCCATGATTTGGCTTCAAGATTGCCGAAATATCATTAAGACAAAATCATTCATTCATTCATTCAATGTTGTTTTCTGTTGGTGATTGTTGATGTTTTTTGTAATGTAATTATGTGTTGTCTGTAAATGTATGATGTATAATTGCAGAAATTGGGAGAGATGCATTGCATCGGTCTGGTAAATTCCGAGTGACTGGAGGAATAATATCCCCTGTCAGTGATGCATATGAGAAAAAGGTACTTCGCCATAAATTAACACAAAAAATTGATACTGGAATTAAGAATTTGATACTGTATATCCCTTTAAGTTGTTTCTTGTGTAACTTTGAACACATCTTAACAAAATTAATGACTGAGTAGCCTTTGTGAGCAGTTAAATAACAAGGTACATTTACATTTATGTTGATGTCTGTGAGAATGTTAACCATATATCTTCAGGTAACTACATTGCCACGATACAGCTGAAATATTACTGATGTGGCATTAAGCCATAATTATTCATTCATTCAGGTAACTGCATGTAGTAAGCTTGTAACTGATTGATATTGTATGCTAAATGCAACAAATATATTTATAGTTCTACAAACCTAAGAGACCCTTTACACATGTATGTCTATACTATATATATATTATGTCCGTGGATAACCTAAGCCTTGACATTTCGTTGATTTTGAACATATTTGTATATCTTCAAGGACCTGGTATCTGCCAAGCACAGGTGTGAAATGATCCGCCGCGCATTGAAAACATTGCCCTGGGTCAGGTAATTATGAAGTTACAAGCAGAACTGGCACCTTTATTTATGTTATCCTGTAATCTTACGCCGGCTTCATGGTTGTTACATAACAGTTAGACAAAGCTAGATGTAGAAGTAATCATGTGGTATTCATGAAGCAATTAAGGACCTAGACAGGGTTTGAAATTTTATTAAGATTAAGTTGCAATAACCACACAATATTTGGACTGCATACAAGAAACACTCCATTCCTTTATTTCATCATTTCTTTTTAATATTTAAATTGATGCTTGAAAAGAAGACTTGCTGAAAGTGTGAGTAATTGTTATGGCATTCTCTTCAGTATTATGTATGAAGTATTATCCTTGTCATCTGTGAGGTTGCAGGTTCAAATCCAACCCTCAATGTGTTGACAGCAGTGTTTCGTCAAGGGGTTTGTAAGTAAGAAGGCGAAGGGTACTCCCATGTTCTTCCTGAATATATGATCCCTGAAAATATATTCCATGTAACTGTTAACTTGTGCCCTATGTAAAAAATTTGGGTAGGCTATTTGTTTTTTTTTTTTCATGCTGTTTCAATAAATTTTTGTATTCAGGAGCAAATTCCCCTGGAAATGACAAAATAAAATGATCTTCTGGAGAGAATATCAGGAAAAATATTATAGTAGCCATTAGCACACTTTTTGGTGGGTAGACTAGGTACATGTAGGGTTACACAAAACAAGTATACATGTACATGTATTTTTAAAGAGAACCAAGAGGGTTTTTACTCTTCTTAGTATTGTAATAAAGAAATTTTAACTGAATTGGAATGTGGTTTTTGTTTTTTTTCCTATCAGAGTAATACCATATCTGTATAACACTGTTCAAGATGTAGTCATGAAGCTTTTGTAATTGTCAGGTTGGACACATGGGAGTGTGAGCAGTCAAAGTGGTCAGAGACAGCACGTGTGTTACAGCATCACCAGGCAAAGATCGACTACGTACATAGATCCACCTCATCACCCTCATACACGCCAACCAAGAAAAGGAAAAGAGATTCAGAAGGTAAAGCTGCATTTTGAAGTGTTCAGGTGTTTTAGTTCAAGGAAAAGATAGTAATACAAGACCAGCAAGAACTTTGTGAAGACAGTAAAACATTGTCAGTAAAAGGAATGCCAGTACCTGTATGTGAAAGCTGCCTGCACGCATATTAAAACTGTAAAGTTACATGCATTTGAGAGGTTTCATCCGAAAAAAAGAAGGGAATTTGATTTTCTTCCACTAAAATTCTTGTTACATTAGATTGATTTCTCACCCTTTGTGCAACTTGTGTGAAATGATGGAAAGGGTAGGAGTTTTTGACACAATAATTGTATGAAAGAGTAGCAGAGACTCTGACCAGGCTTATATTACAGTGCATAAAATAAGTTACCTTGGGCTTGTTTGTCACCAGGACAGCAAATAAGGATAGATCTCTTCAGGTCTCCTACATGGATTTTTAGTGCTAATTTTTCAAGATTTTTGTCAATTTTTTTTTTCAGGGAGTGAGTTCGAATTTTCTAACACAGCAGTGAACAATATAAATGAAGCACCAGTGCAATTAAAACTTCTCTGCGGAGCAGACTTGTTAGAATCTTTTGCTGTCCCTGGTCTTTGGAAAGATGAAGATGTAAGTTGAAATTTAAATATTTTGAATGTGTGTTTTATTCTTTTCTCATCCATGAAAAGATGATAATGTGTATTTTCCCCAAACAAGCCACATGTACATGTGTAAATGGGTTGAAAAACTGCACTGTGCTTCCTGATGTGAGCATTTGCTAATTTGATGCAGTCACTCACTATTTTGGAGTACATTAGAATACGCAAGAAGGGCAAATAGGAGTGGTGAGAAGGTTGATAATCATGGTTATGTTCTCCTATTTGCAGATAGAGGAAATTGTGGGTCAGTACGGGCTAGTTTGTATCACAAGATCTGGAGCAGACATCAGAAAATTTATTTATGAAACAGATGTTTTATACAAAAATCAGGTGAGCTTTCTTTCTTGTGAATATGTAAACCACTTTTAGAGAAAAAAAGTATCAGTGAAACTGCAGATCAGATTTTATTCCTTCATAACAAACTTCTGAATGTTCAAGCAGCTGTGTACAAGGTACAGAATTTTGTGTATGGGGTATTTTCTTAAAATCAGATGCAGCCAGTGCCCATGTCATTTTTGTTTTGTAAGCCACATCATGACCAAAAAATGAATGTGAACTTTTTCTTTTTGTCAGAATAATATACATATAGTAACAGAGTGGATACAGAATGAAATAAGTGCCACAAAAGTGAGGTAAGTCAGTACGTCCAGTATTTGTGTGTGTGTTTTTATTGAGGCTATTGGATCCACACTTTCCTTACCAAGCTCTGTCTCCTGTTTCTCTGACCTATGTGGCCTCATTTTTACCTCAGCCATCTCCAATTACTCATATATAATTGTTTACATTCATTGGTCATTTCAGAGGTGAAACGGTATACAAATCCAACTGGCATTTAATATCCAGTATTTGAATAAAAAGAGGTCGAGTATTAAAAACAGCATAACAGCATGATCCAAGTTAAATCTGATCTGGTCCCAAATTTTTGCAAGGTGTTATTTTTTCAGACCTGATTGGATCAACTTTTTCTCACTTGATATGATAAGTCATATTTATTTTCAAATTTATCATAAATGTATCAACAATATTAAAAATAGCATGACTGTGCAAAGAAATCTTATGGTGATGGATTTTATTGTATTTTAACCATGGCATTCAGTACTAGAAAAATCTGATTCTGTTACAGACGAGCTCTGCGGCGGGGAGAAAGTGTGAAATATTTGTTACAGGACAGTGTGATAGACTATGTGATGGAGCATCAGTTATATGGCGTACCCGACAAGTAAGGCTTTTCTCAGCTGTGATCTCTGGCGAAGGGAATGGCTTGTGCCTGCATGAATGTAATGATGCTACTTGCTTCACTGTGTTGTGTTCGTTACGTTTTGTGTAAATACAGATTCTATTTTCTATTTTATTTCTTGAAACGTGATTACGATGAAACTCAACATATCCGAAATATACAGGGTGGAGCAAAATCTGGACCCATAGGCAATTTACTATGTAACAGTTTACAGTTTACAATAAGTGTTTTAACTGACTTCCACCTTCCTCCAAACATTTTCTTACGCGGGAAACACATGATCTTTGCTCATATCGAAGCATAGAGTTATTCCCTCTTATGGTTTCAATTTCTTGTGTGATGTTATCTTTTAGTGCGTGTAATGTTCTTGGTTTGTTAGCATAAACCACAATTGCCTATGGGTCCAGACTTATGCTGCACCCTGTATATTAGGGTCCAACTACTTAGCAGTTAATTTTAACATTTTTTCTTTCTCTGTTTTATGTACTGTTTAAATGATTTTGTCTGAATTAATCAGATACTAGAATCTTATGTTTAAAGGAAAGACAACTCAAGGATTTCATCAGCATGTTGTTTGATGTTTGTTAAACTAGGTTCTCCAAATGACTGATATGGTAATAGTTCAAATCATTTGTGAGACAAGCCTGTGTCACATTTATGTATACAAGAGGCAAATCATAATCATACCCTGTTTACATAGGGCATGAGAGAGCTTAAACCAATCGTCAATAACCCACTGACACAGTGGCTGCTCTCACAACTCTCGGAGACAGAAAATTTGATTGCTTTATCTCACATGTAATATTTGTTTATTTGGGTTTGTAAACATAATTTTTATTTTACACAAATGTTTTCAATCCAGGCACACTTATACTGTTGATTTCTTTTCCTTTACTGTTACTGCCCAAATTTTTGTAACTTGGTAATTTGCTCATTTTGTGTTGCTGTGTACCAACAGCAGGTACTGGTAGCGAGATTTATGGATTTAGATCAGTCTCAGCGGACAACAATTTACACTGGAAACAGGCAGCCAGGTGCATCACACTTTTGTAGTGCACAGTCATCTTTTCACTTCACTTGACCCTTTTTATCATTTATTTTGAGCTGATAGCTCACTACCTGTTTTGTGGATTGTAGATTTTATGACTAAGCTATTATAATACTTTTAATTTTTTTTTTTATTTAGAATTGTTGGACATTATAAGAAACTGTGTGCAAGTTTAACACATTGCCTTCTTTAATGAGAAGATAGCACTTACCTAATATAACAGTTATACTAGTATTAGTCTCAGTACTTACCAAGTAGTGACATTCTGCTGGAAGTGTACTAGTGTGTATTGTTCAGCAGTTACTTGTTGTTTTAACACATTATGGGTGGGATTGTCTCTTGCGGGTCTTGACTGATTCTTTTGCACAGAATTTTTGTTAATTTTGTGGAGCAAGAGCACATTGTTTTCTGAACTGATCCGAAAAGGATGTCAATGTTATTAGTTTTACTGAAGTGTCAGTAGTTTTCATTTATGCATTGGTCATGGAAATATTATTTATAAAATACATATCAGATTAAAAGGTCATTATGATTATCTGTTTGTCTCTGGTAATAGTTTTGTTGAGTAGCTCTCCAACACTATTTCATTAAATTAGCCTATGTTTCTGAACATAAATCCCTTCATTAAATTGTCTTTGGTTGTATTTTTTTTTTATATTGTTTGCATGTAGCTCATTGGTTATACGTTGTCTCTATCTGGTATTGTTTACCTTTGTGCCTTGCTGTTGATCTTACAGTTTTTGTTTTATTTTGTTAGTTTTTCTTTCTTTTTCTTCAGGACTTTGTTTTCAATAAAATACTGTTTGCACTTCTCTGATATTTGAAATATTTTCGTTTATTCAACTGCACCCCTTGTTGAGTTCACAAGATATTGGCAGAATTCCCAACACTCATTTTAGAAATAGCCAAACCGATATTAAGCTTGATAAAGTGATCCAATATTTATTTCAAGATTATCTCAGTTATATGTCTTTGATACATGTTATGCTACAGGTTATGCTAGTTACAATACAGTAGTGTTTACTTTTCGTTTACTTTATCTCTTGATGAAGTAATAGTGAAGTATCTAAAAACAGCTTGAATGTGAATCTCAAATATTCCTGGTAGATGGTCTAAATTCCTCAAATTATGGTATGCACATTTTACCATGTTCAAGACCAGAACACCGCTTTGTTACTTTCATAGAATGCTTGAGTCACTTCCCCATGTTTGACTTGGCTTGCTTGTACTGTGCCATACTGTGTATCAGGTGGTATTATCAATATGGGCATGTATGTATGATATTCCGTTGTTGTTGTGCATGGCTATGATTAATGCTGACAGCAGTCAGGACAGTACATTTGTTTTTTTAATTGGAATTTCCAACGTTAAACTTTTAAACTGATTTTATTAACAAAAGCTCTGTTGAGCCAATTTAATTAGATATTCTTCAGATTGTTTCCATTATTTTGCCTTGCACCCTACTGATACCGGTTTATGACGGGAAATACTTTGAAGTCCGTGGCAAGACTGCTCTGTAACGTTAGTGGCGTTATGCAGCAGAGGTTGTTTTCAACGAAGTGGTTTGCCATATGGAGATTTCTATCTGTGTGGCAGAAAAGAATAACGAGATACTGAAAAACCTGCTAATGAAAGCATTTTTTTTTATTAAAACGTTTCACTTGCTTGTCTGCACAGCTGTTTGAGTAGTTTAATTTTAGGATGGATGAAACCTATAGACGTCTATCTTAATCCCAGATGATATTAAACAGCTGTTGTGCACATACATTTAACATTAGTTCATGTACATAAATTGTGCTTGAATACTTTACACACAATACAAGATTCCAGACATGGCGTTTATATTGTGTGGGAGATTGTCTAGAGTTCCAAGCTCCTTGTTACTTCGTATTCAAGGTCTCTTGATAGGATTAGGTATACGGAAAGTCAGAAAGTGACCTGCTCATATCGTGCCTCATTAGATTTGGTTTGGCTTCCACTCAGTACACCTTAACCATCCGCATGCTTGCAGCTATCGTATGCCTCTACAGCTCACATCAGAGGTGTTGTGGAAGCAGCCATGGATATACTCATTGTTATTGTGCAGTCATTGCCTGACCAGATACCTGTATACAGCTTTCACTAGTAGCCGTGTTGGAAGTAGCCCTGAGTATGACCACTGTCTGACCATATCCATCATCAGAAACGAGTCATTATCTGTCTAAGTTAAAGGAAAATTGCAGCCATGAAATCAGCTCTCTTCGATCTTCCCTGTCTGTTGTCAATTATTCATTGATGGTCAGTGCCATTGCCAATCTGAGCATATCAGTTTTTGTTGAAGTGCAAGATACGTCTTAATTAAGACAGTGTCATTCCTCAGATAAAATTGAGAAATGTATCCAGTGATTGCAATAGACATGGTTTTGTAGGTCATTGTGAAAGAATTGACGCCAGGTGTTATAATGGAAAAAATGTAGGAACATGATGGTAACTTTTCAAGATGGGTTCCTCTTATATGCTTGGCCATTAATGCTGCATTTTCACGGCTGTGTTCAAAAAATATGTGGCAGTCGGCATCATATTGTTTCTGGAAACCCTATGCTAAACACCACTGAGTAAAAGGCCTAAAACACACTCGCGTGTCTTGGAGCTTCTGAGTAATAGAAGATAAGCAACAGCTGCCTGCATGGATTGTCATTAATATGAACTTTGATTTGCATGCCAAAGCCCAGAGCCGTACTTAATATAGAGGGTTGGCGAGGCGCATTTGACCTGCATGCCTGTACTTCCTACCACCTTGCAAGCTCAAAGACATATAAATACGCGATGTGTAAAATCAATAACGATTGCCTTGCTTCTTTTGGGAATTTCTGAAGTGAGTCCTACTAGTATCTTTCAGTCACAATCGATGATTGTCATATGAATTGCTTTTGAGAATATGGCATTTGACACTAATATTATAAATTCTTTAATCAACGTTAAAAAGCTGTAGAGCTAATTTTGGCATTTAACTTTTTCGTTTGTACGATTTTTTGTTTAATATATGGGCCTATGCATATGTATTCCGCGAATAAAATTCCCTTTTACCAGGGATGTATGGTACATTGAAAATAACTCCACATGGCTGAGTATATGTTTTCTGTCTTTCCCTCTTTGTGGCTGATCCTGGAATGTCTACAGCAAGTACATAGACCACATGACGGACTCGCCGAGTTTTGACCAAGTTCAGTCCTTCACCATGCTTCCTAAACAGATCAGCCTTCCAGACGTGTTAGACTCGCCACCACGAAGTCCCCGACAACAAGTCATCCGGTTAGAAGGCTCTACCAAGAGCAAAACGCCACCGGTAACCCCTGCCAAACCTCCACGCCAATTAAACTGCTTGACGGACATCAATGCCATCGTGCGGCGGATGACAAACATTAAAGTTCATTTTCCAGAGACGTGTGTTTGACAGCCAGACGAACACGAGCCTTTTGAAGTTAAGAACAAGAGATACCAGATAGCAAACGTCTGTACACATTACAAGGGTCCAGAATCTCTCATCTGAGGAGCAGGAAGATGTCATTATTAAAATGAACAATGATGACAAGTATTATAATCCTAACATGCAAGCTTGTGTACTTTACCAGGATATACCGATGTTAAAATGGTAACCAATTAGTTCCAAGATAAGCAGGACTACATCAGGTGTGGATTATAGACGTGTTACTGGCCTGAAGGCTAAACCTCCTAGCTGCTTGTGCGTGTGGACTATAATTGGACTGACAATGCCTAAGATTTTTTACCAGGTGCTATGAAAAGGCAAAATATTGATAATATGACAGATGATCTTGGATAATTACGTCCTTTTGTACAGGGCATCATTCTTCTCGTTTTCAGTGAGTGCAGTTTCAAGTGCTGGGTAGTTATGATAGATGCAAGTTCGTGAAAAATTGGCCTAATAGGTCTTGCAGTGCATCTAACCCAAGCTACAGTGTGGACCTTCTTTAGATATGGATAGCGTTCTCTGGAATTATTGAGCTAATGCTGATCGGGATTTCGTGGCTCTTTGACTGAAGGACCATAACTGTCTGCTGGATTATATTCTATGGGAATGTTCCACCAATGGTTTGTTGCAAACGCATGGACTTCGAATCTAAGTTTCCAACCGAGCTTTCATAAAAGCTCTATTTTTAACATTCTTGAGGTCAGAGAGACGTGTTTGTGTCCTGTACCAGATGTTCTGCGTAATTCCTTGGATAAGGATTTATCGCTGACCAAACACTGCTGACAGGCTTATACTCCTCTTACTGCTGAGACGGATATTTTGTATATTTACATGACTGACTTTCACACTTCATATAATGTTATATCCCAGACGTATGTCATTGTTTGTTGATATTACTCTTGTTTTGCTAACATGCTGTCTGTATTGATTAAACAAGGGTGTCAGTTGTACTGGTAACACCGCGCAGAAAGCTCAGCCAGTCTGCATGGAGAGAGCGTGGATATGGCTTTACGACTCAGAATTAATGGCTGGAGAAACTTGACGCCTGAATAAATGTGAGTGATTCATGGTGGATGGATAAGGATAAACGTAGGGAAGACCTTCATTGATTTCTGAGGTATCTTGCAGGTCAATTCTCCTTGACTGCACCTGCTTACCATTCAGTATAGCTTTTGTACAAATTTACGAAATCAACCAAGAGTTTTTTAACGCATCCCTCCCTTACCAGTACTGCTGTAAAGGAAACATAATTTACAATTTTCAGTTCATGTCAGATTTTAGGGAGCGGCAGATAAATACGGTATAGGTTTTTCAAACTAATTTGTCTGATTTGATCTAAAAAGACCATGAATTAGGATAGCAATTCAATAATACGTACGATAGGCCTGACAGACAAAACATCACTTGACATTATATTTGATTTGTGGTCATTTTGACATCTGTGAAGTCACCTACATGCGAATAACTGTTTTTAGCATCTAGTATATGCAGGCTATTCTACGTCTAAATGTACAATATTACTATGTCCAAACGCAGCGTGTGGTAACTTATGTTAAAAGAAAAGAACACATTTATGCAAACTATAATTTAAATGACAGCTATATAAACTGTGTGTAATTCTGTTTTTTATTTTCAGATTTTGTAAAGTTTTCATAAGAGAGAAAAACGGTTTTAAACATCGTCATTTGCTACAAAATCCACCGATTCGAGGCACATTATAAGCCCCGCCATGTTTTAGGCTTGTCCAATGAAAAGTCTCCCTCCTTCCTCGAATATTTATAGTCAAGGTGCTTAAGATTTTACTCTTACCGTATGATTACCATGCATTTCTAGTCTCGGGTAAATACGCATGTATATCATGATACTCGTGCAGTCTGGAAAGCAAAAGTTTGGGATGTGCTATACAACCACACCATGCCTACACTGATGGCTGTTGTCTGCCAAAAATGTGTCTGGAATGCCATATTCTGAAGAGCTACTGGGCAAAGCTAAGCACGATGACCTATGTAATCTGTTGTAATCTGTAATCTGTGTAATCAAATGGCGACGTAAAGGTGACTTCTGGGCCTTCGATCTTTTAATATTAAATGCTCAAATAACAAGCCCTGCTGACAGAAAATTTAGATATTTTATTTGATTTTAGGTATAACCCTTTCGTTAAAGGTATAGGTTGTAAAAATGTGTTCTTTTCTTTTAAGCTTTTAGCTAATTTCGTCATCCTGTGAGCCTTCACTTTCGATTTAAATATCAGATGTTCACGAGAGTATAATTTTATTTATTAAGATTTTCAATTCTGACTACTGTATATATAAGTCACTGGCCGTGAACAGAAAATGTTATTGATCGAACTTTTGTTCGATCAGTAACGTATTGACGGTGCTGAAGGTGAACAAAACTAGAGTTGCCGCATGTTACATTGATATTTTGCTCCAGCTGGTTATATATATATTGTACATAAAGATTGTATATTTCGAGAGAACGTCTTCAGGGATCTATAACAATGCAATTACGTGCTTTCTATGCTTGACCAACGCGTGAATAATATATATGGTATGTTGGTTAGTACTTCTAGCATTGCTGATGTGAGATTTCAAGGGACTGTATACATATACAGATTCTGGCCAGGGTGGTGTGGATTTTCAAAAGCCACTTTCTGGTGTAGGCACCATGTAAAGGAATGATGCACTCACTCACTATGAATTGTCTCAATTTTTTTGCCTACCTCAAGAGCGGACTAAACAGTTGGTACCAAAAAAATCCATCTTACGAAGACCAAGCTTGAGCATGTATACATGCAGGCAATTGTGTGGCCAGTCTGGTGTAATTGGATTTCCATACCGCATAAACATTGGTTATGTCTCCAATACGTTTTGACATTCGCTGGATGAGATTGCAGTAAATACATGTAGGAATTTAGTTCTCATAGCTTGATTACATTGCTTTTCATATCCCAGTCGCGTCGCGTGAAATGTAAATCGCCAGACAGGCCAGAAGTCTAAATTGCATGTCCTATTTCCTCACAGTTTATCAGTTTTGTTTTGTTTTTCCCGTTTGTTGTTTGTCCAGACACGTTGTACGATGACCAAGGAGATGAAGTATGCATATATTGTTAGAGCAGCGTGGACATTTAATCTAAGAATCTGATGAAAATAAGGGATAATATGTTGGTATAAAGTGTATCTATTGGGATGTAAACGAAAACTTTATACGCCGAAAAGCGTGTATATTGAGTTGTATACAGTTTGTATTGGTCTGAAAGCATTGGAAACAATTAAGGGCACATAATGCTTTTTCCCGTATATATAACCATCTAGCCGGTGAACGGAAATCATCTTTAATCATTTGTCATTCTGTATTTTAAATGTTTCGTCAAGCTGGTATGTGAAGAATCCACCTATTTCTGGGTTATTTAGGGTAGTCTATTCTCCAATATTACAAATGTCGCGTGATAATGCGTGAAAAGCCAGTAGTGCACCTATCTCTTCTGGATTCGGTTAATCTGTATGTTATTGCTTCGAATTCGAATATCTTTGAGATTTGCTGTGTCCTAGATATTTATATATCTTTTTTGGTATTTCGACGTTGTTTTAGTAGATGAACTTACACAGAAAACCATTTTCATCAATATTTGCTTTACCCGGGATTAGACGAAACTCCGAAGTCATAAAACCCTTTAAAGCTTTACACTCTTGTGCAGTTTAATAGCTAGACATCTACAGACTCCAGATATAAAAGCAAACACTTCATTGTCTTATCAGACAATAGTTCCATTCTCTGTCTTGTGGGACATGTACTCTCTGAAAACCACTGTGTAGTAGTGGTGCACAGTGTTGTGGCAAATTGCACACTCACATAATTTTGTGTACCAGCACGCAAATTGTGTATTTCATGTAACACATCCACAGTGATTTGTGTATATATTTGTGTACCGCTGATACACGTCAGTGTGGATGTACAAATGTGTACACATTAGTTTTTAGAGAGTATAACTATTATAAACAAATACAACCAGCACAAATACTAAGCCTATCAAAAATGAAATACATGTTTGTCTAAATATATATGATACATGGTTAAGACCATGTACAATAATGTACTTGTGTTAGTACGTATTTGTTTGCGTCGTGACGTTATGTGTAGCTATACATCGTGTTATTCCGAACAGCATAGGCTGTCGCCAATGAGCATTAATAAAATTGATCACTGCAGTAAAGGTCACATATACATGCATCCAACTATATAGCAGCGGTGTTCATACCATACAGTGTATGGTCACGTTATCTGCAGGGAATTGATTCGGTCAAGTAGTATAACTCTATTAAAGCGACGAATATGAGACTACGTGTTGTTCATTTATTTGTATGTGTATAGTCTGTGATCCATAGGGCCTTACAACCTTTTTTACCCGGTGTTAGACCTACGGCTTTGTTATGCGAACTAGATTTCCAGCTGTTATGTACCAGTATATTCAGTGTATATGCACTGAGACAAGACCAGTTGGACTTACGTAAGTCTGACTGAACTTTTAACCGGCTGGGTCGTAAGTCTGACTGAACTTTTAACCGGCTGGGTCTCTATATATAATAGTGGATAATGCAATGAACGCCATGGAGAATTGCCCACAACACATGACTATAGAGTTGCTTATATAAATTGGACATTGTACTATGTGCAACCTTTCCCATGTAGAGAAAATTTGTTTCTGTGATAGTTACCGTTTGACGATTGACGATCCATTGACGATTAAAGGTGATAACGTACAGTGTGATACACCCTATGTAGAATATTCTGTGATAGTTCAAATGTTATGTAGCAGTTTACCTCTGCAGCTAAAGTCATTGTTTACTGATATTTGTTTCCCTAAAGATCATATATATTATACTGTTAGATGTAGGCCTATATGTAGGCTATATGGGATAAAGAACAGAAGTCTACGAAGCTATCGACTGTTCTTTTCATATTATATAGCTGTACCTATTTGTGTGTTGTGTAAAACTGACATTGAACAGTATATTGGGTATTTATTTTATGAAAACCTTAAAAACGCTGTAAATAAAGGATGGAATGGATGCTATGGAATTACCTTGAAAGAATTATTGAAAGTATATATTGAAAACGTGTTTTCTTTTGTGGGGGGGGGGGGGGCATTTTGGGAGCATACTATTTCGAGATTACCCCATTACATGCAATGCATATAATTTTTGTTCATACATATTTTTTAAGTAGAATAATTTGTATAATATGTATTTCTACTTTATACTGCATGATAAACACTGATAGATACTACATTGAAGCAATCCCACTCCTCCAGCATCCCAGTCCTCGAACTGTAGGCCATGCCATGTAGCAGACCTCCAACGGCCAGTCTGCGTGTATGTGTCCCGCAAACAAAATCACCGGCACGCCAGCACGCCATTTTTTCTCTAGGCCAGTGTTCGTTGGAAGCAGGGTTGCTTGGTTTGGTTTATGCCTTTATAATTTGTAGCTGCAAAGAAGATCCCATTGTTTGTGTGACTAATACTGAAATATACGAATGTGTGGACGTATGAGAACACCGAAGTGTTACAGAATTGCGTGATGCACGCAATTTCCATGATTGCTATCCTGCTTTCACATTTGTTCATTTCTTTTAATATGTTCTATATCATGTTCGGAGATTTCTGTATGCTTTATCTCTGTACAATTAACGTTTAGCCAGGTATAGTAGGACAGACTGCTTGCACCTTTGTGATGTACAAGAGAAGGTCCATATATATATGCCCACTTATATAACGTGAAATTTATAGCTTTTCGTTTCATGTTAGATATCGGTCGATTTTAATGTAGTTTCATGTGACAAGATACTATATGTCACATGTTAGGCCTACAAGCCAGGCCAGAGTTCCAGTCTCTCCCTTTAGGTTAAAATACAGGACTAAAGGCGTCATAGTATAAAATACCCGAAAAAATAGGTTATATGTGATGAGACAGGGCTTTTTGTTCTCGTCGTTCTGTAGAATTCGGGTGACATCTCTCTGCTGTATAAGCCTACATATACATGCTGATAAAGTTCATATCTTTGAGCACGTCGTTGATTTGTTTTTGCTATAGTTTGTGATCTCTGTGGCGTTGAATATTTATGTTTTACAAGATGATAAATATTTGTTGTTAGTTATCTTCGGTCTACTCTGCTGACATTATTTGTTTACTTATAACTTGTCAAAGACCTGCTGTTGATGTATTTCTCCTTCGTTGCTTTGTTTCAATATTTATGTTGTTATAGGCTCTTAGTACACATTCATTAATCTGTGTAACATTTCACATGAAGTTAAGTGGTTGAGGCGAAATTTACTTCCTGTACTCATTTACATTTGTTTGAATGAACCGAAAGTGTGCTTTAATCAAATAACTTATCAAACGTGATTGATCGGCTGGCTTAATGGAATGAGGTTATTAATTTGTTTTGCTTTTGACGCAGCATTATCTCATTAACTTGGTGCTTACTTACACAAGGATGTAATTGCCTAAACTAGAACTGGTTTTTATAGTTTACATTGCTATATATGTTGGTGAAGCCAAACAGTTGTCATTGACTTCCAAAGCAAAACGTTGCTATAATTTTTGCTATTCTACACCAAAGATAATGTATATAGACTGGTGTTGCTCTGTATATTTACTTTGTCTTGTCTACGGCAAATGTACATAATGCGCATTTTGCATTTACATATAATTATTATTAATGTAAGTATTTAGGCCTGTATCCTCTGCCTCGTCTGTTGACGACAGACAGGCCAGCCATGAAATTGTCGAATTCCTTTCAAACTATATCAGAACACACGATATGTATGTTAAATGTTTTGTCTTGATATACAGTTTTTTCAGTATTAAATATAAAATGTTGTCTGTGATTCTTGTCGATCTCGTTGTTTCTTCCTCGTTGCAGATCTTTAAAACAGAGTACGAAAACGTGGGAGAAGGCCCTGACGCTGATTATGCGGCGTCGGTATCGCTGCGGATATCAGAACCCTTAACGAGATGATCCAGATGGCTCGTTTGGGCCGCGCCTTTTGATGACCGCTAACTACAGTTTACACTCCATCATAAAGGAGCCAGGTCTTCTCTCGTTGCCATGGTGTGGGGGAGTTAGCGGATACCAATTAACAACTCGACGTCTGTATTAGCGCTGTACAAATTTACCTCAACATGATATTAGACTAAAACCAACAGGGTTGACCCTTGATGATTGCGTTTACCGTTTCCTAGATGGGATTCTACGACTGCCTTTGAGGCGTGCTATTTACCTTGAGTACCAGTTCTTATATTGATTACCTGGATATACTCTACAAGCGACAGTTACACGGATTTCTGAGCTGTAATTCAAAATGCCATCCGACAGATATGCTCGTAGGAAGCCTTCATGTAGCCTTATCTCTTACATTAACCTCCTCATTTCCCGGACAGGTGATCTGTTCATCTCGCTAATCCATGCATTTATCAGAAGGTATGCATGTGTACTTTGACAACTTGTTAATAACGCTCAGGCTGTCCACAAATGATTGCATTCAATTTTGTGAACATCCTGTCTATTACACGCGCAGATTCCTCATTGCATTAATGTTCTGAGCCTTCATTATATATACCTGTATTGTCCATGTCAGAATAGATCTTCTGCTCCTGTTTCTGAGGTTGATTGATGTGAATCTCCCATTCAGTACAGGCCTGTGCTTACAATGCAGATAGCTCGATCATGCAAGTGATGTGCACCTTAAGGAGTCCGTCAACGAATTAGTTCAGCATCTTTGAATTTTCTCACAGATGCCTTAACCCGCACTTGAATAATATTCTCGATCAAAGCACAAACAGCATGGAAATTACTTCTGTTTAATAATTAGCCAGAATATGGTCAAAATGTAATCAATTTAAAGATGACAAATAAATACAGTGCATAGAGTTTGGTCCCCTGATCCTGAATTTCTGCGCACCTTGCATCACATATTTGATTGTAATAGCAGTCTTGTGTATTGTGAGGTTTACTTTGTATGCTACAGTATTTGAATTGATTGATTGGGAAGGTGTCAATATTATTTAAAATATGTAAACCTTCTATACGCATTACTGTTATTCCAAGAGGGCACATTCGACTGTATGTTTTGAAGCCACACGTTTAAAGCTGGTGAATTATCGGATATATATTAGCCTTATAATGGTTGATATCCAGTCCTCGTAACGGATTTGTCTTTTTTCTCCTGTTCCGAGAATGCCTTCTGGTCACTTCATTTCCTGACATTCATGACTCACTTGTAATGCAGATTAATGGTAATACATAGACACAGATTGCCCTGGACGCCACAATTTATATTTTTGACGAGACTAGAATATTCGTCTCCATATGATATATCACACAGTTGCCTTCATCAAAACATACCCGTTGGTCGGGGCCAATTCCCACCCGACTGTAGACCATTGTACATCCCACAGCGCGGTAGCGGGACAGGTTGATTACTTCATGGTAGGGAGTGATGCCGACCTTTGGGAAACCTGATACCGACCAGAAGTGACAAGCGGCTTAGCCGCAAAATCAGTGGTCTGATAACGCCAATGAATCCGCGCGTAACATTGGTAACCGGTTTAGTTATGCTAGTTAGCTTAACCAGTCGATTTTCCCCCCGCTATCCTTGGTTCCAGTACCTCAAACCCATCAACTGTTCCTTTCATTATCAGCCTTGGGGAGCCAAATGTTCTCCTCGTTACGGTGGGGAATAGGAAGTACTCCGTGATTCAGTTGCACAATGGAAAGTCGTCAATACTGGCAATTCGTACCTCCTCGTCTACTGACCTTATAAATCAGTGGGTGGAACAGTAGTTTACACCACGTTTGAGTATATGTTCCAAAGGGGAATGCTTTACCACTGTTATAGCACACAGAAAACACTAACGTTTTCTTTATTTTTTGCATTATTTTGAAAGAGTAAAGAAAAAAAAACAGAAACAAATCAAGGTAAAAGCTTAACTAATAACCTTTTCGGTAACTTACACCAGTGGAACCATACTAGATAACCTATACTAACTATCAATACCCGTGCTGCGTATCGGTCTCAATTTGACTATGACGGCCATTTTGTGTGCGTAATCTTTAAATAAGGGCAAGGATGGCACGTCTGCAAGGCAGTATCATCAGACAACGCTCTTTCACTGAAGGCCCCCAGCTGTCGTGGATATTACGGATGGTACAGAAATGACTGGAATCTAGTAACACTATATATTTAAATGACAACAGGACAGATTTTAGAATGTATAACTTGTATTTGTGTACCAACCAGAAGAAAATTTGCATTTTTACATCAATAAAATTGTCTAACAATCAATACTTATATTTTTTCTTATTCATAGAAGACAGTAACATCAACACAACAAAACTGTGCTAACAATATTGAGGAGATAAATACTTAAGAGAACATGAATTTCTCGAAGATAAACATCTAACGCTATAACAAATGGAATGCTTAAGATATACACATACATACATTTGGCAATATTTTGTAAAACAAGAAAACCTGGTCAGCGTATCTTATATGGGCGTTGAAAACCTGAACACCAGGCAAAATCACAAATGCATCCAAAATGTACAGTTCATGTAAATGACCTAAAGCATCGCTGATAATAGAGGTTGCACATTTCGTCTGATTATCCAAGTTCTATGGATCTTACTAGAGAAAGCTGTTTTTTGGTTTATTTGAAGGTACGAGGATATCCTCATGGGTAAACATCAGTTTTCTTGTCTAAATATATAATTTTAAGGTTGAAATTTTACGTTGATCACCTATCGTTTAAAAATTATGCCACACTTTTTAAAAAGCAACAAAAATTCTTTCCTAGCTGGAATTACCTGTATCCTGGATTGCATTTAGAATTGGGGAATTTGACACCAAGAGAAATGAGTGTGAAATGAAATGTGATGTGAAGAGATTGTTTCCAGTATCACTGGATATCTTGGTGGATATTTCCATTCTGTGTGTACCAAGGTACCCCAAATGCAAATGAATTCTGCTTGTGTTACATTCAATAGAATTCTGAGCATAGGGTAAATGTAATTACACGAGAAGGATTTTAAAATCCTTCCCATGAGACACTCCATAACACAGAGAACAGCTATGGATGCTAGATTAAATGGTTTTTCTTTCATGTGGAACACAATATCGTCATCAATTAAATGTTTCTCATGACAACACCAATCCCACGAAAAGCACTGCACTCAGGAAACCATCGGGCTCCTGTAATATGAAAATGTTGAGGGAATTAAATGTGCAGTTCCACAATGCCAGGCTGAAAATGATGTTACTTACACATGTGTATTTAACAATTAATGGATTCAACTGTTCAGCAGCTTGTCACATATGTCAGACGTGATACATGTACCTATGTTCAGAACCACATGCTGTTCTTCACGGACAATTACAAGCCATCTCCTATGTCAGTATTTTGTCACTGAGGAAATTCAAAACTTCCTGAGATATTCTCACCTGTACTGAGCTGACTTGGGAGCCGGTACTCTGAAACGTAAATAATAACAAATCATATAATAACGTAACACCATGTGAGTTTTTTTACAATACAAGAATATTTCCCGTTGTGTTTAATAATCTGGTGTGTGAATGAATTACATAAATTAAAAGATAACCATGAAAATACTAAAGAATTTCAAAGAAAAACTTACACATTGACTCTCCTTATCTGGGTTGACCTGCAGAAAAAGAAAGAAAGACCTCTTCATAATAGTGTGCCAGTCTCAAATGAATGGTTTGAACGTGAAATAGTCCAATTCCTCCAAAATCTTCTTCACAACAAAAACAGTGACAATATTATGCATAAAGCTATATGTATCTACAGTGATGAGGGTTGTAGGAAAATTTCTCCAAAAGTCAAACAAGAATATCGAGGTTACTTACTGAACGTGACTGGATGCTTTTTTCACACTAAAACAAAACAAAAATTTAAATTTATTTAAGGTAAGGTAATCAGGTGTTACTTATAATCATTTCAAGCTTTAATCTAATACACAAAATTATACATTTAAGAACAAGGCCCAGTTTTAAAAAATTTCACAAAAAGATTAAATAATCTTCAAAACCCTCTTAATAAATCAGTGTCTGCATGAGAATGCATACCATGACCTGATTAATGAAATGTTAAGAAATAACTTAATTTGTAAGATTTACTTTAAAGGATGTCCCAGACCTAAATTGGATGAATACTTATCAAATTTTGCAAACTGAAGATGAACATAGATGCAGGATGCCATGGGCATTAAATAATGGATGTATATGTACACACATAAACTTCATAACATTTTTCTGTTATTTTCTCAATGACACAATCTTAGGACAGATGTTAATGAGGAATAACAAAATACTTACCCATCCTGTTTGAAGGACCTCGGGTCATAACTGTGAGATAATAAATAAATAAAAGGATCTGAAGGGAAACAATCTTTGCAGAGTTTTGCCTGAACTCAATGGAGTACATACACCCAACTCAAACAAAAATATCTAATACATGTATCATTATACTCCTACTTTAATAGATCTTACTGACAGTCTTGCAACTTTCTTTATTCTATATGTATACATGTTCTTGTTAAAATAATAGTTTGTACAATGTGATATTCATTAGTGATCTTTGACTCAAAACATCACTTCAATAGACATTACACCATTTCATAATGCAGAATTATCTTGCCACCAAATCAATGATTTTATTTAGGCAGGCCTGGATGAAATCATCATGTTTAGTCATGTTGCTGTTGTGCAAACAGATCAAAAGTTTTGTGCCAGCTATACATTTATTCACTACACTAACATGAGTGTTGAGAAACTTTCATATTGAGAGACTTTTGGTACAATTCCATAGCATCTTAGTTGTTACATTTGTACCTACCTCACAGCCTATAAATCAACACAAAATTAATCAAAATTAGTCCAAGTATGAGAAAGTTTCCTTACATAACCTGGTTGCCTTCAACTGGCTCCATCCTGCGATAATACTTGGATAGACGAACGGCAACAATGACTGTTAAGACGGAGGAGAACACAACCGCACCCAGGCAGAACCAAAACCCATTCTGTAAAACACAGAATACCAGGAAGTCACAGTTAAAGCATAAATCACCAACCAACTCTACCACTTGAGTGCTTGAGCAAGTATCTTTCAGACAGTTTTATAGAAAATTGCAAATCACACTCACATGAAATTTGGCAGAAAAAAATTCTTTCAGATATTATCTTTTAGGGTTTTGAAGTTTGTTCTGCTAGGTCCTTTAAATTTCTAAAATTTGATATGCACATAAAACAACGCTACATGTAGTTATCTAAAGTCTGAAAATGACACTAAAATCTGTTAAAACTTTAAAAGCTTGCCACTGGTCAAATGTATAACATCATAAAAAATGTTGAATTTTGACAGATGATGTATTCTGGTATATTTTGGTCAAGTGATTCTGAATCTGCTTTTATTTTTCTGCCTGTGTTTGCAATGTTTTGAGATAACTAAGTATACATTGCAGTTATGCAATTTATGTAACTATGAGAACTAGAAATTTGCACCAAATTGTACCAAAACGTATGCTCTTTCCAAGCCAATTTAAGAAACAATTTTTTTTTGCTTTTTTTGCTACAGGTCTTTAAATTCTAGGCCAGTGATGGCTAATATGTTACACTAATCATCGATGTATTTTTTTATTACCTATTTCTGCCACTGTGCTAGGGGGGATATAATTTGTTATTATTTAAGCATCTAGACAAACAGTAAGAATAAAATCCTCACAGGGCTAAGTTGACAAAAGACAATATTTCACTGGTTACCTCTAACCATTTGCCAAGTATCAGGCTATCGTCACTGCTCTGGTTTTACTCTCTATGCTCTAATCTTTTATATCATAAATTAATTTCAGAAATAGAAGTTTAAGCCCATTCATTTAACCTAGACTTAGATGGTAACTGGACAATGACGATGTGCATGTACATATGGATATGCTTTTTATCTGCCTATATAGATAGCTGTCCAAGATTTCCCCAAATGCGCTGTGTAGCTTAATGGGCCTATACCAACACTGCTGTGTTGATGAAACAGTGTTACAAACATTGTCGTGCTGCAAACTGCTCTGTACGGAAGCTGAAGCTGAAAACCATTTACAAAGACTTTTTGAAAGCCATGAAACTGCAGGCAGTTTAACTTATGGTAATTAAACTGGACAGACAATATACCCAAAATTGTTGACATCTTTAGATCACTTTCATACCTTTGGTGATATGGTCATCAACATGTATGCTGAGGAGGGGCCTATTAAACACTGATAAGCTGAATGACTTTTCCCTCACAGGGAAAAATGCTTTGGATTGACCAAATCCATATATCCATTCTTGAACACAATGCCATATTAGAGTCGTCAGGATATGTACTGGACATTGAGGCATTTACTTACTGAAGTGTTGACTAATACCTTGTTCAAGAATTTTCAAGGGTGGAGAGAAGCACAGATCGCAGGAGAAACCTTTGGCAAATTACTGACAAACCTTCCCAGATGTGAAAAATAGACATGCATGCAATATTGGTATAAAAGAAGGTGTCAAACGAACATAAGACAAAGCAAATGGACCCGTTGACCGTTTCTTGTCATCAAGGCTCCTGAATCAATGACAGTGGCGGGATGTACATATTCCTATTCAAAGGCCAGGACTGACCTTGCTCCTTGTTGCTGGAGTAACGCAAAAAATGAAAATGCATGTTAAAGTGACATGGTAGCTCAAAATTTTGATTTTAAACAAATTCTGAGTGCAATGTCTTAATGAAGTTTTAAAGTTCCTTCATAAACTAAATCACTCACATTGAAATAAAAAATATTATTTGGGTATGTAGTTTCTACGAGCCAGGAGATGTCCTGTCATTATTTGAATTCAACACCAAAAGGGCCACTTTGCCTTGTTAATATTTAAACGGAAGGGCTCAAAGCATATGCGCAGCATTCGGAAAGTTCCGCGTGACACCATCTTTCGACCACTCGACGTACACATAGATACATGCAGCTAAAACAGCATTGGGAATAGGTTACGAATAATCTTCTCATTAAACTAAGAGTCAGAAACGTGTTTACGTTTGAAGTCTAACACTCCCTTCCCACAATAACAACAACATTTGCATCCACCTATCAAGCAGTAGTTTTGCAATATCTTCATGCTTCGTGAAACCCATTTCTTTCTTCAATGTACTCAATTCAAACTGACCACCAATCATAACTCTAGACTTGCTTGTCAACATGTTGAGCTCTTTTTTACGCCTCTTTTTGGCTGATTCTGTCACAAGCGAGCTGTAAGCCGTTCTTTTACATGTGTAATGTGTAATGTATTATATTTGTTTACACAAGAAGTTTACTGAGCGCTGTGCGCACACTCCATTCCCCCTGAACTGACAGCACCTCATTAAAATAACCTGGCAGAATTTTCAGTTTTTTTGTTTATTTTTAAACATTCACTTAACATACAATGCTGGGGGTGGGATTAACAAAAAGCTTGTGACTTTTACTTCCTGAGAAAAATACCCGATAATGCAAAAATACCTTATATCTGGGCGCCCAGGTCACTTTAACCACAATCTGAATGATGAAGTAAGAAAACAAAGCAGATCTGATCATGTATGATGTCCTGTGAAATGTGACCTTGTTCAGATGTAGACTTAGATCACGATGAACTCTGCAGTGTGATCACAGCTTATGAAACTCCTGCCATCCTTACTCTTATTTTCAAATTCATATTGAGTGAAGTACAAATTAATACATCTGGCATGATTTTGTTAAAGGTTAGGTCTCCAGCCATCATTTTTCTCAACAATAAGGTCAACTCACAAGAGGGTTGATGATGAATTCACAGAGGGTTTTGTCTATTACGGCACGGTACACATCCATCACAGGTTTACATCGCAGAACAAGATGGGCCTGAAACAATAAACATCATAGTACACATCTGTAACACAGATTCTTGGCTCCTAAGTAGACAACTGCATTCAGAAAACACTGGTAGCTTGCCTGACAGAGCATTTCGTAAAACTGCATAACATTTAACTGAAGTGATATGTTCAAATACTGATCTCTGCATAAAAACAAAATACGATGACAATGTCATACACAGATATTATTCTCTAATTAGAAGGTACTCAGATCTTACCATTAAATCAACAAGAAGAGCCAAAATTATTATTCTGTTATACATGTAAATATGGCTTTAGATAGATAAAGAATGTAGGGCAGTGATCTTCATTACTGAGTTGCAAATCAATGCGGCGGTAAAGTCACCCTTGTGGGCAGTACCGGTATGCAAATCACAAATTGCATTTGGCAATCCGTATACTACGGGTGGCAATTGCAACACTGTGAATGGCTGAGTAAATGATGAGCTATGGTAATAAAACTTTCTTCAAGCACCATTCGGTGAAGTGGTTTTTGATATGCAAATCACTACCAATGATTGGCTATCAATGTATTATGGGAGGCCACTGCAATCTGCAATGATTGGCTGAGCAACTACTCAGCTGACAACAGACACTGTCTATACGAATGTCTTAAACATTCCGTCACAGTCTAGTAAGGCACATGCATCGCCCAGTGTCATCATGGTATTACGCTCCTAGTGCTAATATAGATGTGGAAAGCTTTCCACAGAAAATGTGTACACAAGAGAATATGAAGTCCAAAAATTAGGTAATTCTGACACTCAATAAATCTGCTACAGTAGCTAGAGAGACAATAAGCTTCTCTAGATAGGAATTTGCATAAGTAACCGCTGCATGAAAGTTTACAGAAATCTGTGTTTACAAGAGTACAGAGTCAGTCCACAAAACAGAAAAACGATGGTAAATCTGGTCAAATTGCCAGAGAAACCTGCTTATGAATACCCTTCTTGCTCTCCTATGTTTAGGCGGACCTGTGCACAAAAATTGTAGCGCTACATGTTCATGCATGTTTTCTTGATTATCAGAAATAGGTAAATTTAGCAAAGTCAATAAATGTTCAAAAAACACAAAAACAAACAAAAACAGACCATGTGCACAATAAATTGTAGCCCTGCATGGAGGCTTTCTAGAGAAAATGTGTTTACTACAGAAAACAAAGTGAATTTTTACATTGAAAGTTTATCAATCAAAATGATACCCATGATTCCTTACACATCAGAGCAGAAAATATATATAACAAAACCTAGGGAGACTAGGGAGCTAAAAAAAACCCTCCATGCTCCATCTAACCTTCCAGATGAGTATGTGTATAAAGACTAATGAGCTCAAAAAAAAAAAGCCTAACCTTCCATATGGGTACTTACATTTACACACTATACCTTTTACAAGCTACATGTAAAAGAAAAAAAGGTTAACTTCAAATTGGAGTATGTATATTTTACACACAATACCTTGCAGTGAAGAGCCCAATACACTGGAGATAAAAAAAATCTTAACCTTCAATCCACGTATGAGAGACCATTATACAGCAACTAAAAATAAGCTTAATCAGACACCAACGTCGATCCCCAACACAACACTGCCGCTATCCACCCTCTCACAATACCTCTCTTTACTTCGTACAGGTGAGCTAAAAAACGAAAAGATCCAGAGGATCCAGGGCTTGAGGCACATTAAAAACAATAGTACAGACTTGGTGTTATGGGTTTTATTTATTTATTTGATTGGTGTTTTACGCCGTACTCAAGAATATTTGTTATGGGTTTTAAGGAGAATGAATGGCATGACAGGGTGAGAGTGCCACAAAAACTGATTTCGCAGAAATGCATCGCATATCAGTAACTTGCAAAGAAATTCAAACAAATTTCAAAACTTGTCTGTTGGTAAACCTGATCAAGGTATTGTACAAGTGACAGGTGTCTACTACAAAACTTGCACATTTCACAACTTTGTGCTGGTGACAATAGGTTTGTAATGGATGAATGGTGAATGGACTGACCTTCATCTTTCCCAAATCACGTACCACTTCGCATCAGAAATAATATTATGATTACCTGTTCAAAAACAACATGAATGAAAGTATCGATTCTACCCAGGAGACTGTTCACTGCAATCATGGCTGCCTGAAACCATAAGATACATACGCGCTTAAATATACACAGACGAATTCTTCTCAAATTTAGGACAGATATTGTAAAAAGCAGAATATTACATTTCTTTAAAAGTCTTTTGGACAAGTAAAGATACAAGTATGTTGTTCATTAGACGGTCTAACCATGTGACAAAAAAGAAACTCAAAATTCCAGTTACAGTTACATACATATTGGCTAAAATGAGCAGGCCAGGTATCCCAAATTTAGAAGTAATATTGTATCTGCAAGCATTTTCTGTGAAAGGTAAGTTTATGTTTAATCTAAAATACCAAATAAGATGAATCATTCTATGAGCTAAGAAAATTTGAATTTAACATCATAGTTTTCCTCTCAATATCATAAATAAAATACTGGGATACTGTATTTATTTATTTATTTGATTGGTGTTTTACACCATACTCAAGAATATTTCACTTATACGACAGCAGCCAACATTAAGGGCAGAGCCCAGAGGAAACCCATGTAGGTTGCTGCAGGATCATCTCATTTACGGCTGGAGACAGTGATACTTTGTTATAAAACTTTGTGACAATATCTGTAATGGTAATACAGTATCAATCATTAACAATTAGTAATTCAACACATTTTACATACCCTTAAAATGACATCTAGTCCATTTGTTGCGATATACTGTTGCAGGCCTAACACGGCATCCTTTGTGTTGTTAACCTGCATGAAAAGTGTTATTATTTTGTAATGGAAATAATTTGATTCTATATCCTTGGTACCACTTCAAAAAGTTGCAAAACCATCTACACTAGTTGCTCTTGCAAACCTACACTTCAAGTTATTGAATGAAAAACACCACCAAAAAAGTTATCTAAATTGTAAACTCAAAATATATGCCTGGTAGCAAAGCTCAACTGTTGGAAATACATGCATACAAAACTTCAGCTCTATAAATTTTACTGAAGTACTTTTCACATACTACCCTTATTAAACGTTTACCTTGGATTGAAATCTAATGCATAAATTTTGCAAGTTAGCATGCAGAGCATCAACACATCTCCACACATGTTTATGTGCTTTACATGCGTCCAGAAAATGTGCCCTACAAATGCAGTACTTTTTGAGATATTACTCTTAACATTTACCGTAACATTGATCCTAACACACAAAAGTCATGTATTTTGTAATTTAGGGTATTGTATTTCATCTAAAATTTAGCATTTTCTAAATGACACATTTGCCGGATTCTAATAGATTCATCCACCTTATGGGCACTCCTAACAGTTTTTATGTGATGTTTGATTAATTTCTTATCAGAAAAACTTAAATGTTGATATCAAAAGTATTATTTTAAGGCCTTTATATGCTACTGAAAGTTCATTTTTACAAACCAAACCTTAGGTGAAATAGAGTAGTTAAGACACATACTGAGCATCAATGCTGCTCTTTTTTAGATATCACCCTGAACATTTACCTTATTTATTAAATTTTCCTTAAACGGTTATTGGGTGCCGACATCAATAAATGACATTAGCTCCAGCTGCACTATACACAGGCAAAAAAAAAAATGAGAAAAAAATATGGAAACATAGACAAATGATTGGGGAAGCACTAAGACTTTACAATAGGAGGTACAAACACATTGTCTGATAACAGTTAAGTTTTCATCATGATAATGCCTAAAGTTAAAGAATATCCTGAGTAAACTATAGAATGCAGCTTACCAGACCAGAAATGTTCACAATGTCTCCACCAATCAAGGTCAGGACGTTCATGACTTCATTCTAAAAAAAGATGTCAGGATAATTTCAAGTATTTGGAGCTTCTATGAGTAACCAACAGACAGGTAGATTTATGAAGTATTAATGTGAAGGGAGAGGACAGAAAAGAAGATAATCTGGCCTTGCGCAGAGAACAAAGTTCTGAGAATTCAAAACAATGGGGCACTGTAACAATGGTTGGGACTACGTTACACATAGTTATTTAGATTTGTCATCTGACCAACCAGATTAACCAAACAGCTTTGTCTTGATTGTAGTTCACTTCCCTTATATAATGTGAAACAAAGTTCCATAGAATGCAATGACTGATAAGTATAATCTGGTTTAACAGCTTTTGTATCTCTGAAATGTAAATAAAGTTTTACATCGACAGGTCTCATGCTACTGTGTTCAGCAATTTATTGCAGAAACAACACAGCAAACAGGCAGAAAACGAGCAGGCCATGCTCGCTGACCAGTTCCACATCCACATTACAACTCAGCATAGATCTAGCAGAGATGGCCGCCCCCAATTTCAGTCTCACTGATAGATACTCATATGCATGTCACTAAGTAAAATATAGCCTACCTTAGTGGAGTTGATGGCAAGCATGGCATTATTAACAGGTCCTCTCAGCTGATCTGCAGTGTCATTCAGCTTTCCTGCTGCCTGCAATACAAGTCAGAAACAAGTGTTATCATCACCAATTTACACCAATATACATCTAAAGCAAGTTAAAGGAAGATAAGGAACCATTCACACACAGAAATCTGACAAACCTCCTGACATAAACGTGCAGCTGGAGTCAGTAAGACCTGGGTCATGCCATTCATGGACAAGCCACTACTTGTCTCCACTAGATCCACCCAAGCTTCCAGAGCAGTAGATCATTATCAAGTGGGCTGGCACTTTGAACAAGGCAGATTTGATATCTTTAGCATCACTGTATCACTATTGAGCATAGTGGGTGGGAGAGGGAACTCCTGGAAGAAACATGGCTTACATGTCTATGTCCACGGTGGTGCAGACCATATCTCAAGTATGGTATCAAGCATAGTGTATTTCACTAGCCAGATAAACTTTTCCACAATTCCATCCAAATACTGACCACAATATGCATAAAACAGTGATTAATAATGAAATGCAGGAGAAAGTACATGAATGATGCTTTAAATATACAGTCTGTAAAACAATGACACATTATAACTGACATACTTTAGCAGAAGAAATGAGAATGTAATATTCTATGCAATTTACTTCCACAAGTATACTTTGCAGATCACTTCATGAAATATGAGTACTAATTTTCTGATGAGAAAACTTTATTCTATTGTCCTCGGGCTGCATTAATACTGACAAATATTCCACAACTATTAAACATCTTTGTCACTTACAAAATGACTATTTATACAAATGTACAAGAAAGCCTGACAATCAGGCTAGCGTAAAAAGCATGGCACATACACACTAGTATGGCAAGTAAGATTATAATGGTATTTCATTACAGGACACTGACCAGAGACTCCGCACCAGGCATTTGGAGGGAAATGTTCACTAACTGGTCAGCCATGTCGTTCACACCTGGGTTAGAACCGTCAAACAGACTGTCTACAGCACCTAACTAAGAAACAAATAAATTAATAAATGACTAATAATCAATCTGCGTCACTCACTGTACTGACACAAGGGCAATCCCACAACAGGTTTATTTGCGTGTCCGTTAATGCCACAATGAAGAGTTTTTCACAATATGATGGCAGTCAGTTTCATGGATAGAGGAAACGGGAGTGACTGAAGTAAACCACTGACCATTGGCAATTACTTTCCATGTGTGACGTAATGTACTGATATGATATTGACTGTGCGAACGGCCATACAGGCATGGTCTACTGATTATTGCTACAAAGGCCCACAAAGCAGTAAAAGTGCACAGTGTCCCTGCGAGTAATGATATCAGAAAATGTAAAAATGTATGGAAAAATCACAAAGATTAGGGGGATGGTGAGGAGCTGAAAAAAATGGAACACATAAAGTTTTATTTAAATAATAAATTCCATGATTTATTTATTTCATTTGATTGGTGTTTTGCGCTGTACCATAAGAATATTTCACTTATATGATGTCAGCTAGTATTATGGTGTGCTGAAACCAAAAGTTCATGGGACTAAACAATTAACTGATGTAGTCACATATTTAACTGATGTTCATTTGTTTTTTTTCTGCATTGGTGCTTAACGCTGTAATGACAAGTCTTATGTGATGGCGTTTATGGGCAGAGGAAACCAATAAACAGCCGATACACCAACAGTTGATCAGCTGCAGGGAGATAATTGATATTTGAAGTGTTATCAAAGACTCTTTAATGAGATCAGCAAGGCATATGGATGGATGACACCATGCAATCAAGGAATCACAATGAATACTGTAAAAGTATGTGAACAGAATAAATATCAAACTCATTGGTCATAGTAATTAATGGAATATATGGCACATTTATAGTTCCACCTTTTGTCTGTACACCTTGTAAGCAAGGAAAAACAATGAATTATGTAACAAAAGGAATAATGTAAAAGTATGCGAACAGAATAAATATCAAACTCAATTAGCATGGCAATTCATGGAATTTGTGGCACATTTATACTTTCACCTTTTCTCTATTATTCACATGATGATGGAATGTTTTGCAAACTTAATAAATCTATTAGAAGCGAGATTGCCAGCACATTCCTTGATAACTGTCTGGTAACATGGTGCTACATGTAGCTTACCTGTGAGGAGATATTGTTGATATCAAAGTTGTCTATGACAGAGACCACCCCACTCAGGCTACTATTCATGATAGTTGAGAGTTGGTCAAAATCACTCAGGTTCATATTCTGGATTAGCGCTTGTAGCTGACCCTCTATATCAATATGCTGAAATATACATGTGTCAGAGCATCAATAAACATTTTATGAAACGATAACCATTTTCACTTTGGACACATAACACAGTGTTCAGGCCTACTTCTAGACCATCAGAAATCTTGAAGAGGAAAACAAAAACCTATACAACAGTTGAAAAAAAAAACTTGCTACCAGAGTCTGCCTGTAAGAGACACATGAGTGCAAAACTTCAGCTCAATACATAAAGTGCTGAAGTTGTGAATTTTGTAATTTATGATAATTAATATGCAACAATGAATGAACAATAGAGCATACCCATCACGTTATTGTGCTCTACATGTGTGCAAAACGTGATCTCAATACATGCAGTACTTTTAAAGATACCATTCCTAACATGTGGTTTAACATTCTAATACACAATACACTAAGTCATGAATTTTGTAATACCTTGCTAAAAGAGAACAACTGCTAAGGGGATTGAAAAGTGAGTCAGTATAAAATACGTGTTGTTAAATATACTTGTACCTCCAAGATAACAAGAGACAGCTTCAACATGTTTATGAAATGCACATAAATACAAACAGTACCGATTTGTAGGCGTTGATAAAGCCTGATATAAATTCTCTTAAACCAAAGGCATCAAGCATGGAATAATCAACATCACATCTCCTACAAACATAGAAAGAAGAAAACATATATATATATATATATCACCTGAGTTTTCGTTCATTATACACTTCACCTGAGTTTTCGTTCATTATACACTTCACTAGCTTTAACTAGCAAGTCATTCTCCTGGATATACCACTTGCAAGGACTTCATTTCTTTTTTGTTATATATATATATATATATATATATATATATATATATATATATATATATATATATAATAGTATAACAATACATTGGTTGAAATATGTTTTACCATTATCCCTTGAAAGCAAGACTGCTTCAGGATGTTATCCAAAATCTTTCAAACTTATTTCTTTATGAGCGATATAAACTTTAATATTCTGATGAATGTACTGTTGTTTTACTATTGCACATGATGAAGATGGCAGTGGCTCTATCAGGACATTTCAAGCCAAAGACTTATAGCCAAATGTGTACAAAACTATTCTGGAAAGTGTAATTCAATAGTTATCCTTACTGCATGACTCTTGTGACAGTCAGGTTGAGTTGTACGCTGCTGGGTAACATGGATTCTATAGAAAACCACCCTTGATCAGCAAAAACTTTTTCAAACTGAAAACATACAAGAAAAACAGAAATTTCCCTGTTTCCCTGGACTGCAATATGATATTTTTGATAGATATTAGGATCAGAAATTGTTTTTGCCCTTGGAAGACTTACCAATAATGATCACATGACATGCTATAACAGTCACATACTTTATATCATTCTATGGAGTACTAAAGTGGGGAACAGCAAAAATGCACCATTAATATCATACAAGAATTATACATATAATACTACAAAAGAATGCAGTAAGTTTTTCATAAGCCAAAACTGTCTACAGAATTTTAAGTTTCCCTCACTGAACCAGAGATTTAACAACAGTGCATAAGGAGGGATGGAAAACAGACCAATAAGACCAACAATTCATGCAAAAAAGCATCGACCTACAATGGTTTCTGTAAGGTTTACCCAAACATTACCAAGATTAAGACTTAGAAAAAATTTAGCCTTATTGTGTACAGAATTAAACTAATACACATACCAATGTCTATATGACAGGGCATAAGACCACTGCATTAAGAGGTTGCCTAAGTCTTTGATACCCATTACAAAATATTACATCAAATAATAGTAATGTGTATGCATGTAGTTTATCAAAAAATTTCTGATGCCCAAAAAGCAGACATACACTCAAAGCTAAACAAACAGTTAAGTCCATGTCAACAGCATTCAAGACAAATTTGATGAAGAATGGACAAGTTTTTTCAGGAAAACAGAGACAGGACAACACAACCATACTAGATGTATATCTCTCCTCAAATACAGTCAAGGGGAAGGCATTAAAATAGCGAAATAAACACAGGGATTTTTTTTCACTAGCACTGTACCATGATCATTGTTTCAAAGTCGTCTTCACAAAGAACTCTAGCCACAGGTGCAGAAATAGTGAAGAGTAAGGTGGTCAGCAGCATCATAATCCAGCTTAGCAGGAAGATCAGAGCTACAGTACTGATGCCACATGTAAGGGAAAACAAGAACAAATCAAACTCAATCATAACTGTTAAGAATTTCCTATCCAGAAACTTACATGTAATTGCAATTAATTATCTCCTTTTGTTCACTTTACAGGTTAATTACTTGATTTTTACATCTTTAATTACTCCTTAAACAAGTGATTCAGCAGAATATACTATTCAGCTGACACATCTCTCAGTTTAGGTGAACTAGCTGTTACGTGACCTGTTTTTCTCTCAACACAGCTTTATCTACAGCAAGACAACACAGCCTACAAGTTTTCAGTAAACACTTGCTCATCCATGTCATCACCACGAATGCTTGTTTCTTGCACACACTGTGAATTTGGTGAATCTGATCATGTTTCTCAAATTAATCCATAAAAACAACAATAATTTTATAATAAATCAGTGTAAAATTCAAAATCAGATTGAGATCATACATGGGTGAAATAATTTCCTCCCATCCTTTAGTATGAATAGTGCATCATAAATTGATAATTAATGGTAAATATACTGCAAACATAACCATCAAGCTAAAATTTACATATATCCATCGTCAAGATGGTGCTTTTTATAGCACTTTCTGACAGGTAAGCCAATGGCTTTAAAGCAGTCAGAAGAGGTTACTCACATCATAAGACAGCGTCCCCCAGTGACTGAGCCACATCCCCTTTCAGTGGGGTGAGTTTTCTGACTTCCACAACATATGCCCATCCACAAACCAGTACACTGAGTCAAAAGGATCATGACTGGGGCACTTAGGAAGCTTAATGTACTCATCAAGCTGAAAGAAGCAATACCAGTACATGTAAAGGGGAAGTAACTGAAGCTTTAGAAAAATATATTAAAAGATTAAAACTTTCAGTGTATTAAATAATTGTTGCATACTTAGACAAATCAAAATAAATCATAATTTGACACCTAAATACAGAAAATTTGTTACATATATGTATATTTTATATAAGAACATTCATCATTTCATTAATTTATGTGAAAGAGGTAGACCACAGTCCATATTTAAACGATTTAGGAAATGTAACTGCTGAATGGTGATTGTGATTTACCAGCCTCAGCAGTGATCCTTACAGGTAATCAGCTATCCCAGTTATGTAAATTGTCACTGAACAATGTCAGGCCAGCTAACAGGAGAAGAACAGTGGCGAGTGTACTAAGCCGCATGCTAGCAGAATATTAGTATACATACCTACAACAATAGTAACCCCAATATTTCATTCCACAATCAAAAAAGCTTGAGTGCTTACATAAAACATGCATGTGTAGACAATCTTACAAGTGCGCTGATACACCCCAAAAAGGAAGAATAATTTTTAACTTTATTTACTTGATTGGTGTTTTACGCAGTACTCAAGAATATTTCACTCAACGACAGCAGCCAGAATTATGGTGGGAGCAAACCGAATAGAGCCCAGGGAAACCCACGACCATCCACAGGTTGTTGTTGGCAGACCTGATCATGTGCACTGGCACGCTAACCACCTCAGCCACGGAGGACCTCGGTTTTAGATTAACACATGTTAAAGTACATTTACACTATATATACAGTGCATAATATATATATATATATATATATATATATATATATATATATATATAATTTTATTTTTAGAATGACTCACATTAAGTGAATTCTTGTACTATATGAATTTGAATAACCTACAGTAATGGTCTATAATTAAAGTTTTGACACCTGTATTCTTCAAGGGACTCAAATGTGCTGCTGCAGTTTTTCTGTTTTGGTTCTTTAGCATACTCCGTATAAAAGTCCAAATAGAAAACAACTTACATAATGTTAGCAAAATCCTGCTCAGATCGAGTGAGAACGCCAATGTAATAGTCCACTTCAAACAACTCCCTTATCTGCAATGTAACGAATAAAGTATACTTTACACAAAATGGCCATCTCTATCACTATTTATAGAATGGCATGTCATGACCATGGTCACAACTTCAAAATAGCTGTTAAGAACTACAATCAAAAGTTACAGCGGGTAGAACACATTTGTCGTTGACACAGCAAATAGTAGCAAAAGCAAAATATCAAAGATTTGTTACTTCACAAATCCAGTTATTTAGACATACACATCTCCAAAAATTTGAAATAATATTGTCAAAACTGCATATTCAAACCCTATATATGATCTATAAAAACTTCAGAATGACAGCTATTTCATTTTGGCTAAAGTTGCGCAGATTACCCTTATTTCAGTTTTGACTGGTGTCATTTTTTTCGTACAAGATGCAACATTTGTAAACTGTTATGAAAGCCAACATCAATGTAGAATCTCTCTGGCCATAAGTGGGGAAGGTCTGCCAGCAACCTGCGGATGGTCGTGGGTTTCCCCCGGGCTCTGCCCGGTTTCTGCCCACCATAATGCTGGCTGCCGTCGTATAAGTGAAATATTCTTGAGTACGACATAAAACACCAATCAATCAAATAATCAAATGTAGAATCTATACATAAAACACTTACGGAATAAACCATTTGCATACTCTCTCTTAGCTTTTCCATCACTGGTGTTATTTCCCTGGACAGATTAACATCTCTAATAGCATCTCTTATGGCTACAAATCAATCATATCAACACATATTTTCAGGAGAGAATTCTCATTAAGTCTTTCACAGATGAAGTGAACTAATGCAGTGAAAATATAAAACAAGCTATATTTCCATAAAAAGAATCTAGAAATGTAAGTCACATCACTGTAGCAGGGAATGGCAAAACAGTGTCATTTACTTTGCAAGGTAATCTTGTAATGAAGAGAAAATCAATTTCTGAAATCTTCTCTGCTGATAAAAAAAAAAATCTGATTTCAAAGGAAGTGTTAATTTGTTCTGTTGTGTAAAACTTGGTTCAGCCTGGCTTAAACTTGCAGCCATGGTCTTAATTCACATGTCAATACACAGATGGAAATGATTTACAAGAAGCCAAAACAGTTACAATATTTTCATATATGTATGAACAAAATACCCATTGGAATAGATTTACTCTAAATTAAACTTAAATATTAAAATTAAATTTCAACAGTTTAACGGGAAATTACTTTATAGAGTAACAATGCAGACAAAAAAATATGAAGAGCCACAATGTGTGTATATCTAATGATTTACCAAATTTATAAAGTAAATAGAATTTTTATACCACACAAGCTTGTAGAACACATCTCTGTATTACACCTCACAAAACATAAAACAATCAAAACAAGTAATTAATCTTACGTTGAAGGTATCCCCCGCTGACATTGTTCACCATTTCTGGTATTATATCAAATTGCTAAAAAATTAACAACAGAAAGACAGTATACACAGAACTTGTTAATTCATAAGATGACAAGTATAGAAAGATATGGTATATGATTAATTTTAATGGCATAAAATTAATATGGTATATTAATTTTCATAGGCTTCCTCGGATGTAAGTGTATCCCTTGATTCATTAAGTTCAGAATGCTTGACCAACACAGGAAAGCAGGAGAGATGTTGAGTGGATTATGTACATGAAGATACAATGTACACAACCAAAACATCTATTCTACACTGAATAATCTTATGCTTCAACAAACCATCAGTTGAAGTCTTTGAAAGATGAGAATTATGAATTTGTACAGCACATCAACAGACTTCTGCTAGTACTTATTTTACTGTTGACAAGTAAAATGGGAAATAGTGGGTGTATAAATTAGGCATATTTTGTGCATCGCACCTGCCAACCTGTTGACTGCAGCTTAGTGCCAAAAGTCTGATATAATGAAATTCCAAAAAACCTGAAAAAAGAGATTAATCTTCATCCTTGACATATATAAGTATCAAACTACTTGTGAGTGAATTAAATCAGGTAGATTGTAGTCACAGCTGTGGTCAATAAATAATGCCTACATGTACAATATCCAGTCAGTCACTTTGTGATGCTTTGAAAGACTCTCAGTCAAAACTCACAACTTTCACCAGCACATAAACTTAATTCCCTGTTGAGTTCTTCATGCTGAAAATAAATCCTTGCAGATTGCAGCTATCACGCTACTGAAAGATGAAACAGTAAATTTTAAGGAATATGTGGATGAACAAGATGAACAGTGGACTAGTCAATGTAAAGTGCTTGGAAGCACTTTACCCCTGGTGTAGCCATAACTGATCTGATGTTCACTGAACTAACATGTCAGTTCAGTAACTGTCGAAACAGTTGCAGCTATCCTTGGTGTAACAAACACATGTTGCCTATGTAACGAGAGCAACTTTCCCATGCTCATTCTAGCAGCTACCAGTGGGAATTTCCAGATAGTTCAGCTGGTACAGTGCTGCACTTTGGCTGTGCAAATCCAAGCTCAAGCCCTGGTATGACCCAAAGAATAAAATAAAATCCTACAACAATTGCACGCATGCCTTGGCCAAACATGTTTCAAGAAGTATGGAGCTCTGGGCCTTTGAATGTAGGTGTGTCTTGAGAGAGGGAAGGATTTAAGTAAAGGAGACTAACCTGTAGCTGTACATTGCTTATACTAGCCAAATACAGGTTGAATACTGTTTTACCGCAGTTGATAGAGCTGTGAAACCTGTGACTCCAGCTAAGAAAATTTAAGTTCAAACACTGATGTTGCTTACAGAGTAAATCCTTCAGCCATTACTACGGTGACTGATTATGGTTGTAGGGGTGTTCATATTTAACATACCTATCAGCGAATAAAAAATATTATAATATATGAAAGCTATAAGTTTTAAATGATCAGCTCTTGGAAACGTTTGCTGGATACTTGAGATTTATACTAAGAAATTTACCTGTATAATAACTGCAGAGAAGTTTGTCTGCAGCACTTGGTCTATTGTCTGTGCAGTTGAGTTCAGTACAGCTGGCTGTTGTGTTGTAAAAGGAAACAAAAAACTTTTGTTTATATAAAATTAAAGGTGACAGGAGCTTTCCCTAATCGTAAAGAACAGGAAAATAATACTGCTTAGACTGAAGATATGTTTAAAGATGCAATAAACACATCCTTGACGCATCGGGCTTTGATCAGATATATATAGAAATAAACACGTTAAAAATGTCTCCAATTTTGAATCTTTCAGCACAAACCATGCCTAATCAGTATTTGCCTCAAACATGTACATGTATACCAATTGTTTGAACTAAGAAAGGTTCCAAACTGGGTAGAAAGTTGCTCAGCAGTGGCAACACCAAAATGATGTTACTTTGACACTTACTCTAAACTGTGAAGAGTCAATACTGCTAATGCTGCTTCCAAATGCATCCATTGCTGGTTTAAATGCATTAAGGGCATCTGTACACTGTGTTGACCAACATGAATCAATGGCCTCTTGAAACAAAGTCTGAGCACCAACCACCTCAGTCTTCAACACTTCTGTAAAGTTGATCATGTTCCCCAAGATTCCATCCATTAAGATTAGCTTGGTTTTAATGTCACCTGCACCTAGAGAGAAAAGTCATTTCATGGTTATATACATACTTAATTTCCTTATGCTTCAACATTTTCAGAGAATGCACAGTTTGAACTGCTTGGAATGCACCTGGTTGGGTTGGGAGTAAGGCACCAAAAATTTATTTATTTGAAAAAATAAATTGTACTATGGTTTATGTAAAATGAACTCAGTAAATCACAGCTGTTTATCAGATAACAGAACCTTCTGAATGAAACTGCAGTCAAATCAGGGAGAGCTTCATTTGAGTCTGTAGCCTTATTAATCAGGAGCCAATCAGCTTCTTTATGAATGAATGAATGAATATACATGTATATTATATACACCATGGGGGCCTCCGTGGCTCAGTTGATTGGCGCGCTAGCGCAGCGTAATGACCCAAGAGCCTCTCACCAATGCGGTCGCTGTGTGTTCAAGTCCAGCTCAGGCTGGCTTCCTCTTCGGCCGTACATGGAAAGGTCTTGCAGCAACCTGCAGATGGTCATGAGTTTTAACCGGGCTCTACCCAGTTTTCTCCCACCATAATGCTGGTCGCCGTCGTATAAGTGAAATATTCTTGAGAACGATTTACAGTGAGCATAAGTATTCTTCAGGACCGATGAAGTGTCTCATTTCAACATTGTAGCTGAATGAATTATGAATAATTATTCTGCCAAGCCAGTAGGACCATTAATGGATATACAAATACATGTAAATACACAGATTAAATGTTTTCGAAAGTTTCTGAGCATTAACATCACATTAATGTCTTCAGGATATTTGTCGTCAGCTCACTCAGCAAATTAAATTTCCATGCCTGACTATATATGTACATATTGTAACAAATTAGTGGAAACTACATTTGTAGAGGAGATTTTACAAAGTGTACACATACTGTTTTGCAAGCCTGTGATAGCACTGAGGATGTTATTAAGCCCTCCTTCTTCTCTCAGCATCGTCATCAAAGGGGAAGACACCTGGGTACCTACATCTGGGTGACAAACAGTATTTCAACACATGCAACATTTTGGTTGAAATAGTGGTCTACACAGGGCAAACCTCAAAAACCCAAGATCTATTGCATCTATTTGAAATACTGAACTTATATGCTCTTTAAAAACATACAAGCAGATTGATGATGCAAACTAATAACTGATGAATGCTTATACAACAATTATGATATGTAAATCAAACAATAAACAACAATCTTAACTCTCAACAGAACTATCAGAAAAAGCGTTACCTGCACCTGAAATAAAATGTGAGAAAATTACAAGCACTATTTATTACAGACTTTAATGAGTAAGTTCATAAGTTTGTGATAATTCTCTTGTTAATATTAACTTCACTAATGTAGGTACTGAATTCTAATTAGTTTGATTTGTTACTAATTCAGTATTTTGTGTGCATGTAATGTCATCATTTATTGGCCAAACATTTCTACATGTATTATCTCCTTGAGCTCATTTTTTGTTTAAGTTCTTAAACTTTTAACAAAATATCAGATTTACTGTAACATTAAGCATGCCTAAAGGTAGCCAATTGAAATGGGCATGCACACAGCTTTTCTCATTTCGTGTGCAAATCACTGTAAAGTGATTTACATTCCCAAGTAGTAAATCAGCTTGGACACCAACAACGATCCCCATGAACTACTCTCTTTAAATACATGTAAACACTGAATAACATCACAAAAGACAGGTCAAATTTAAAATAAAAGAAAACAAAAAACATAAAATTAAGTATAAAAAGAGAATTCAATCAGTATCAAGCCAACAAAAAATTTGCCCTTCAGATTGTACAAACCCTGCAAATCACTGATCACACTGTTCTGGGTAGTGTTAAACTCTGTAAATATTACTTCAGTGATGTTCCAAACACCCTGTAGGAAGTAACATACATTATCAATGATCTAACATACTGCTTCATGGACTAGGTGATATGTCAGCCGAAAGAGCATGCACAACCATGCATATATAAATAGAGGCAATTTGAGGTGTATGTCAAGCTGTGTGTCATATGTTTATTCCCTTGGTGTTTAATGCTGTGGTCAGAGTAACCGTACAACCTTTGTCAAATATAAACCAACAAACTTTCCCATGTGTGGCATACCAGTGAACGTCATATTGGTGTAAGGTAAGTGATCTTCACCAAACTTTGTGTCCTATACGTCTTAACGCTGCCAACTCACTTTCTTTACTTACAGTATATATAGGTCATGAGATAATATAATACACATGACAGAGGATCTGGCACCTAGGCCATGAAACCATGTAGAATACAAAGTAATATATGATACTTATATGTGTGTACCAAATGCTCTTGAAAGTTTCACTACCTAGACGGTGTAAAAAATGAAATAAATCAAAAAATACATATGTATTGCCGGTCTACGTATGCCCAATGTTGGCGTCTCAAGCATGACAAAATGAGTCTCTGCATCAGATATGACAGAGCAGACTACTGTAGCAGCTCTTGTTTCATAGTTCCTAGAGTAGGCATTTCCTTCTGAAAATAACCCCCCAAAATTTTTCGATACTTGAAAGTAAACAGTAGCAAGGCTTCCTAAGATGTCTGATCTCAGCAAACTGGTGAAGGCCATCTTAGTAATAGAAACAAAGTTACTTTCAGGATACTTCAAAAGAACCAATGCACTCTAGCATTTACCTGACAAGTTCTGAGCCAGGCAAAAAATCCCAAAAAACTGTCAGCCTAACCAATCATGGGTTAGTTGTCTTCCTGCAGAACCCACTAAGAGGGCAAGACAAGAAGCATCTTGGGTCTACTCACCACAACAGTATTATTTACAAATAAGAAAACATCATCAACAGCATCTCGAAGTGTAGAGCTTGTGTTTAATAATCCATTTCTTGCATGACCAGTCGATAAAAAAATACAGGCTAATCCAGATCTACAATAGAAATGTCACAAAACATATCACAAACAATAGATAAAACATGTTACATGTACACAGATGACAATTCTGAGTTTTGGCTCGAAAAGTACATGTAAAAACTAGTACATGTACGTGAAAAACATAAAAAAAGTATAATTAATAAATCCATTCATGTAACTTTTCTGGAGGCTTTTAAACTTTTTACACGCATGATTTATCTTGACCCTGTAAGAAACCAAATGCAATACGAACAGCTTCATTTATCAACGAGAGAAAATCTAAATTCAATACATTGCTGTTTATTACCTACTGAGCAACCCTCCGTGTACCTGAGACTAATACTGATTCAGAGACAGTATGAATAATATTGATAACATAAAACATCAAACTTGCAAGTACTTACGCTGATAAAGCAGTCAAAATAAAGAGACAAAATTCCAACAGCTTTTTGCCGAATGTGACTCTCTCCATCAAATCTATGGTGCCTGTGCCCTCCACACTTCCCACATAATCGGCAGCAGCAGAATACAAATCCAGTCACAGAAAAACAGACGACGAATAGGATCCCCAAAATAAGACAAAATAACAAACCTCCAGTATGCATCACAATCTGCAGAGAAACACATTGAGACAAATCAGTAGCATAACCATTTCCAGGAAATTCTTGTAACGGAATTAAGGTACATTCAAATTTTTCCTCACAAACCCCTGAATCCAGTTTGTGTTCTACACTTATTGGTGTCAAAGTTCACAAAAAAGGCCATAAATGTTTCACACATATACTGGTATCTATTTATCTTACTAGCTAGTTTGTTAGATACCATACATTATTTTTGAATTATTATGCTCTTATCAGACTTCACAAGTGAAAATCCTTTAACTCACAGTTTCCAGTATGCTTAGAGTGAGCCTGGCAACACACTGAAATTTGCAGCTTAACTTGATGTCTCACTTACCTCCTCGATATTGGAATAACTAAATACAAACTGCCCAAAAGTCAGACGTGGCACCTCTCTGACCACATACTCTGCAAACAAAATTCACATCCTTGTATCACTTGAATGGCAGTAAAAATGAAGGTTTTTTATGTAACATTAAAACAGAAGTTAAAACAGATTGGTCACTTTTCTCCTTTTTTATGATTTTGTTTTTTGCCTAACTCACTTTCTTGACTTACAGTATATATAGGTCATGAGATAATATAATACACATGACAGAGGATCTGATAAATTTCCTCATATAAAATCATGTCTAATACCACAGCAGTATTATGTATAAAGTAGAAAGAAAATAAACCCAGTGATATATATTTTATATGTTTGCAGCTCTTCTAAGAAATTTTATACAACTTTGAATAATCCATTGTGGGAAAATGCTACCTACCAATTGCAGATGTTGGGATAACAAGCTCAAGGAAGCCCAGAGCCATATCAAACAATGGAGACAAGGCATTGGGTGTAACTGTTCCATCTGATTTATAATCATGTAAATCATGTATGGTCGCCTGAAACAAGATAAATTAAACATAAGAACAGCCTCAACGCTACTGTTTTGAGTTAACAAACTTGAAAGCTGAACCACCAGGAATGAAGATATGGACAAGGCTAATTTTATTTGGCCTTTCATATCAAGGTCTATCTTATTTTCCCTAAAAATCTTAACATATCTTACTTAAAATGAAGAAAATCTTTATCAGTGAATTAAATCCATCAATCATAATAACCATACTGTCAGTGTTACAAATTCAACTCATTATGTATGCTTAAATTTTTAGATTTTTTAAGAGTATGAAAAAAAAAACTCAATTTAAAGGCCATTGATGAAAATTTATGGTTTGATATTTACAACTGAAATACTTTGTAGCTTGGCATTAAAGCAACACTGGCAAGACAGTCTCATAATAACACTTGATCAAGCAAGAATTCATCAGTAGCATCCTACTGTCTTCTTATAAACATTTGGTAGGGATGTACAAATATTCTTCTTTTGTTGATTTTTCTGTCACTAACATACCATTTTTCTCTGATATTTCTGATCTTCTCAATGACCTGCTGCTGGAAATAGTCTATATACTCAGCTATTCTTCTTGCCGTCCATGTTTTCTACAATTAGCTTAGTAAAAAGCAGAAATACAATTTATTTGTTCGTTTTACACTGTACTCAAGAATATTTAATTTATACAACAGCGGAAAATATTTTATGGTGAGAGGAAAGAAGGCAGAGCCTTGGGGAACCACATGATTATCCCTTGTATATAAGCCAGCATATATTGGACTTGACTCACAATGATCGCACCGGCGAGAGGCCCCAGTGCTATGCCAGCAGGCTAATCACTCTGCCACATTACTCCAAAAGTTACTCATATACAATGAAACTCAAATGGTTGATAGTAATAATGTTAGGCAGATCAAATTATAAATAAGTCAAATCCTGCATTTTGAACTAATGGATACGTGTTTACCACTGGTCTCAGTGTAATCATCAGGTAATTATATTTGCGACAACAGACACCTGGGTACTTTTCTCATACAAGTCAGCGGCAAGCAGACAATGAGGTGAAAGATAACATTTTGGTAATTTTCTCCCTTTCTCAACATGAGACACTCATCTGGTGGAATACACTTATATCATTGCTTATTTTTTCAACATAAAGCTTTGACATCCAGGACACCTACAGCTGATAGCTTGAGCTAAAAAAAGTTCAACAATTTTTTTTATACCTTTTCCAGTTTTAATGATATTAGAAAGAGAATATCAAGTTTTCCAAAACTCTTGATCACTCAGTCAGAAAAGTTTATAATGAATATTAAAAATCGGTGGGGCATTTCATTGGTTTAAACAGTAAAATACGGTATGCACTTGGAGATTAAAATTTTGAAAATGTCCAACATTAGCGAAAAAATAGAACTTTGATTTTTGGTCAACTTTCTCTTGATTTTCACTCATACGATAGTTTGATAAATTTTGAATGTATTTCTTAAATAGCAGTCTTTTAGCTTTCAGAACACACATATGTATACATCTGTATACACGATCAATATTTTGGGTTACACAAGACAAGATGGGAATAGGCGCTATATAGGCCTAGGGTTCATCCTTAAAATGTAAAAAAGAAAAAGAAAAAAAAAAAAAGGTTGGTCACAATTGTAAACATTGTCTTAATTCAACAAACACACACACTTTATCGATCTACACTGGTATTTTTGCATGGTTTTAATTTAGATCCGTAGTGTTATTATCAAACATCTCTTTGAGCATAAAGGCGGCACGGGACGTCCTCAGGAAGGAAGTTCTAAGCCGGGTTCTCAGGACTAGAGCAAAAGTGGGTAACTTACAAACATTCTGTCCCTCGTGAATATCTTGATTATGTATGTCTTTCTTTTAACTTTTCTCTTCCAAAACTTTTACTATCCATGCAAGGAACAGGCTAGATTAAGCAAGACAGTACTGTATCGCATTCTTTGCGCCTACCCTCATCAAAGTTGTTGCCTACAAAAGCGTCTGCTAGAAATAGAAGAACTCCAATTGGTAAGGGGAGATAATGCCTTTCGATCTCGACATGTATACTGTTAAATTAGGTAAGCCGCATCTAAGGTGAACTATTTCTGAATTTTAAAAAAATCTTGTAACTTCTTGTGATTTAAAGCTGCACAGATTTGCATGAACATACAACATCTTGTGTAATCTGTAAGCCAGAAATTTTATGTGTTTTAAACTTATAGTTAGAAATTTGTGTAATTAATTATATACGAATGTTATTTTTGAAACAGTTTTGTTCATCAAGTGCTGAAAAAAGCATAAGACGCTGCAGGTTTTCGGTCAAAATGGGTGCCCATAAGATTTTGGCCTTGTGTATTCCAGCTGATATCGTTTATGAAGATAGCTAGGTCAGATTATTTTCTATCTTGGAGGTGATTATGCCCTCTTTTAGTTAAACTTGTCCGTTTCTTGCCTTTGTAGTGTCTTGAGGGGCCTCCGTGGCCGAGTGAGTCAGATGTCTCTTAACAATGAAGTTTGTCCAGCTCAAGCTGGCTTCCTCTCCAGTCATTTGGTCATTCAAAGCTCAATTGCTTTGAGCAAGTGATATACTCAAGTAGTTTTAAAATGTTTACATTATTGTCATCTCATAAGTTGTTCTGAATTCTCTAGTAAAACAGTGTAATCAAGTTTCACCAGTCATGCCATATGCGTTGTGGCTTTCCTAACACAAGTGCGACTTTGTCATACGAATTCTTTAGCTCATGCCCATTTCACCTTCCTTATGATAATGCGTACTGTTTTTCCAGTGTATTGTGCTCCTTGTGCATTCTGTTACCGGTATCCAATATATGTACTATTTTCCCAGTGTATGAACAGTTTAGTCACATTCAGTTTTACCTGTCATATATTAAATACCGTACACATTTTATTTTTCCAGTGTACAACATTTAGTGATGTGCCTCCCATAGCTTGAGTTTATTTTACATACCAAATGATATACATGTTGATTTTTTTCTTCTTAAACCAGTGAACAGTATTCCGTGATACAAATTCTTTAGCCCCAATGAATTTTACAGGTTATACATTTCATATTTCCAGTGTTCGGTGATGAGAATTCTGCAGCTCTGGTTCATTTCCTGTTCATCCCTAGATCACCTATCCCTTGTCTTCGTGAGGCTCAGGGCTCCGATGAACAGGTAATACACATAATACTGTCAGTAACATCTATATATCTATAAATATTCACTTTAATTTCATAATTTACTGGAAATATTTTTGAGACTCCGTACAGTTAACTTCTATTATGATGTGCAATCCATACATGTTCTAGCGTACAGATAAGCTTTAAAGATTGCCACTGGTCGGTGTAAATTAATTACTGGTCGGTGTAAATTAATTATTGTTTAAGATAAAATTATAAAGAAATACATGAAGACTTATAATGACGTGTTAAATGGATGCCTGTCTGTGTGTCTGTCAGTTTTGTTTGGAATGCACCAGCCATTATGCACTAGGCCCTACCATTTTGATATGATTGTCGTGAAATTGTTATGAGAATGTTTTTTTCCGTTAACATATTTATGGATTAAAACTGCATATTTGTGGAAGGCCCATTGAGATATGCAGTATAACACAAAGGTTTAAAAAAAATCATTATATGCCCACTGCTATAAGGTGTTGTATCGAAAAGAAGAAAATATCCATGATATATGTTTAAAATTTATTACATTTATTGGGTTATTACTCTGTAAGTTATTAAGATATAGGCCCATATATGTGTGCGTGCGTGGTGTAAATCGGAAACCTCATTATAGACCGCACTCTTGAATAGTACGTGTAGTTTATGCCATTTTTAAAAGAAATCCTCTAATATATATTTGGCTATATTGCACACTTATTATTATTCATGTAACTGAAACCCGATATTTAAGAAACGGGCATCAGTTGCTATAGGCCTACATCTTTGTGCTACAAGTGGCTTAATTCTGTAGGCTGGCCAATTTATTTGGGGAATTCGCGATTAAAACAAGACATAATACAGATTGAAAGTGCGTGTACTGAATTATAAACAGAAATCAAAAAAGTAAATCAGCCAAATTCGAGTCATTGTATGTATTCATAATGAAATTTAAGGAAAACAGACACAGTTTAACTGCATGCTCTAAATATATGTAAATATATATATCTATATTTGTATTACAATATCTCCAGGAGAAGCACAGTTCAGTTTTATGTACTGTAAATAAAAATAATATACGTGGAATAAATTTTCATTTCTCAAGCGACATGACATAACAAAAGCACCCTTTCACAGTTAAGCAAAGCATACTATATCATCTGACTAAAGTACGTAAAGACATGTACAACATGATATATGTGTGTGTATATATATATATATATATATATATATATATATATATATATATATATATATATATATATATATATATATATATATACGTACCAGCATATATACGCCGACACATATACATGTATAAAAACAACTTCTTGTATTGGATTATTGGATAATTCCCTCAAGCTAGCAGGATATCTAGAATTCATCAACCGGGATGCCCTCACATTGCTTTTAAAAATTAGCTAGTATATGGTTTGGGAACAGAATGTTGCCTCATGCGGCAATTATGGTAACCCTAAAGACATGAAAATTCCCATGACACAGGAATGAATGTTAGTTGCCATAATCCATGTATATACTGTAGAGTTATGAATGAATAGTTACGTCTTAAAAACCACAGTATTGCAGCCTTATCGTGGTGATTTAGCTTTATGAAAATAGTTCAATGATACCACACAAAGCACTACAAACAATCGACTGTTTGGCAAAAGGCAATGACCAGTCTTTTTGTGAACTTTGCACCGATACCACCCTTGGTAACAAGAAAACGTGCAAAAATATGCAACGGACAGTTTTTTTCCCTATTAATTGTTACTCTCAATTAACTCACATTTAGTTCTTCAAGTAAATTAGTGGAAATTGGCCGATATATTGACGGAAGACAAGTGGTCTTCAAGGAACGTTTTAGACGCTTATTGTCACCAAGGCCACACAAGCAGTGAGAGCGTCTGATCATACATGCACAGTCACTTCATTGTAAATTTTAGGTAGATCTATACGCAGCGACTTTCAGGAGAGAAACACAGTTTGTGGCTTACTTCAAAATTGCGTACATTACAAGCTTACAGAGCTTCTCTGAAACATCTCCCTCTGGTTACACGGCCATAGTCATGCCTTGTTTATTATTCAGTATAAATTCATTTATTCATTTATTTATTGTTGTTTAGGGGGGTTAACTATTATGGGTGGAGGGATAATGCTGAACTAAGCATGCCCGAGGCCTGGTCCTTTTGCACTGTTTTAATGAGACCGTACCTTAAATGTGATGACAACACAGCATTTTGAGTAATTCTAGACCCGTGACGTCTAATAAATTGCAAATAACATCACTGCAGATTTTTTTACCTAATTCTGCTTAAGAAAAAGAGCTGGGGGCGTGTAAATTGCTACTTTTTATGAATTTACATGAAGAATTAGAATAAAACCCTGTCTGAGGTCAATTGACAAGAGGCCGTATTTCACCGGTTACGTGTGATTATTTGCCAGCTATCACACTGTCGTCCCTGCTCTCGTCTTCTACGTCTTAATTATATAACATAATATGTGTATAAAGGCATAGTAATCGAACACACAGATGTATTAAGCTTGCTTTTTCTTCATCACGGTATCTTCCGTAGCACCCTGGACTTGACTTCCGGTTTCGTCGAGGATATGGTGACCGAATTGTCGAGAGTCTTCCTCAGCTGTGCTGTCAGTTCACCGTCATGGTGTACTCTGACCCAAGACTGGCCTGTAAGAAAAGAAAACACAAATATATACCGGTACCCAGTGGTATGAAGTTACATCTGCCTTAGAATATTCATACAAATATCATGTTAATTGCATATATAGCGTTTATGTTTCATTTCAAAATAGCTTTATCGCTCTTAAAATATTCGGAGAAACGATTAAGAAAATCAAACAATGTTAGATTTGCCTCTGGAAAACCGTTGCGACCATCCCTTCGTCACACAGTCAAGCAGCATGACAACTTGACAATGCAACATTTTCGTCGCTCTGTAACTTCATCGTTATTTGCATAACGATGCAAATAAAAAAATATAAATAAATAAAATAGCTGGTGTCAATCTGAATGCAGAAAAGCAGAGAGAACAACGCGCCAATATAACTTGAAATATATAGGAGACGAAGCTGACCGCAATGGGTTTTCATAGTTCCATATATTTTGATTGCTAAACTTCGCATTTAACCAATGGGTTTGCAGGACATCACTTCTTCAGAATATTTATTTTGGCATAAAGTAAATATATAGAGTATGTTTATAGACGGTTAAATGTTGAAAGGGATAATAAAATTAGCCCTCGTTATGAACAGCAATTACATGTAGTTTAATAAAAGACCCCGGACATAAGCTCAGCTTCAAGTGATAATTTGTTCACGGGGAGTAATGAAAAACTGATAACTATATTCAAATATGAGCAAGGTTCTTTCCAATACCTAAGACTACAGGTTGTACATGCTAAACCTGGCTAACGCCGTTTAAGAGATAGTGTTTAAAACACAATGGAGACACAAATCCAACGACCTTGAGAAAAATAGGTCGAGGTCAGTGAAAACAATAAGGTTCTTCTACATGACTGGATGCGCAGAAGGTACGAGTTTGTTGAAAATTATTAAAAATAGTTGAAGAAATATCGTGTTTACAGATTTGTCACAAAACAACGTATATGAAACCAATGGCCTTGGCAGAAAAGGTCAAGGTCACCAAAAATGATCAGGATTTTTCCCAGTGCTTATAAGTTTACATATGATATTAGTTTGATAAACCCTGCAACCACATTGTTCAAGAGATAGAGTATTGACAAGGATACGGATAGATAGAAGGACGGACGGACGGACGGACAGACTAACGTCGACCCCTATGACAATACCCGATAAAACTAATACTGAAAGAATAGCAATAAGCATTGCATGGGATAACTTTTGCTTCTAATGCTCACGTCCTAGCGTTGTGAGTGTATGTTGTTGTTCCAATTCCATTTTTAAAAACTTGCATTTCTAAGATTGTTCCCAGGTATAACAGAGAGTTTTGACCAACCTGCAGTTATTTATACCCAAGCTCCTCAGAGCGCATGTGCCACTTTCTACGCTCGCTTTACAGCACTGCCACCACAAGACAAGCCCGGCCATTGGGTCCTGTGCGACGCACGTAGGATTGTTTATACAGCCTCACCACTAGTACGGAACTGTTTAATCAACATTCATAAATAAAATTGTTTCAGGTGTTGGTTAGAATCATGTTGTGCATACCTTAGATGAAGAAAATGCATGTGTACAAGTATTAGTAGAAACAAAGGGTGAGCCAGAATTGTGTGTTTTATAATAGCGCTTCCTGTCTCATCGCCGTGTCCCCAGTGACTTGGGTGTTGTTCAGGATTTCTGTACAAAATTTGCTGGCGGTGGCAGTGACGTTAACCGAACGTAGAGAGCGAAGCATGCACTGTAATACCTTGTTCCACTTCCGACCCGACCTCTACCAGCAATTCCAAGCCAACAGCGTGGTTTAACTGTTGACCCGCCACCATACGTCCGCCACCAAGATCACGTGTCACCAAGGCACAGTTCATGGCGTCCAGCTTTATCACATAACCTTTGTCACACACACACAAAATATAATTAGACATGACTGGAATATAATTCATACTTACTACATGTTCTTTATAATTTGCGGATAACCAGCTCTTCAAAAGATACTGGTAGAGGTACATGCAGTTACTTTGTATGATTGGTCCATAACAATATTGAGTGCATAGCAACGTCCTATTGTACATGAGAAAAACAATTCCCACCTATATTTCACCGCAATGATAACGTGTCGTTAAATATATGTACTCTATGTGTATTTATTTATTTGATTGGTGTTTTACGCTGCACTTGAGAATATTTCACTTACACTTTTACAACGATGGCAACCAGCACAATGGTGGGAAGTAGCTGGGTAAAGCCTGGGGGTAACTCCACGACTATCCGCAGGTTGCTAACAGACCTGACCATACATGCATGAGGTAGCTATGCTAACTAATAGAAAATGCTTGAAAATAATCTCACCTTTTGTCGGACATTTAAGTTCTGTTTTGTGTTCAGCCTGACACAATTCCGATAGAGGATTGACGGATGAACATAATTTCTGCGCAAGCTGGCTGTCAACCCCTTGGGCATTTAACATTTCCTGGAATTTTTTCAGCGCGCGTCCGTCTCTAACCACAGACTTAATTCGGGCCTTCCCATCCTGTCCTGGTTGAACAAGATCCAGAAGCTCACCACCTGGTATAAATATATCATCGACACAATTACTTTTTGGTGTTTGTGAATTGTGCATCGATACACTGATTTCTATCTCAAGCTGCTATTTGCCCACCCACCCCCCCAAAAAGGAAAACATCATCTCCAGCATAAATTTCATTTAATCCTACATTTATTTTACAACTATAAGGAATACGTAATTTTCAGACCAATAAACTTAAGATGTTCCATACATTTTACAGAAACATTATTCAATGAATTTTAAATTCCCTGATATCCAGGTTGCTCTTCATTTGAAACCATCAAGCCCTTAAACAGTCATCGGTTTCCGAGAGGATTCCACTGCAATTCAGCCTTAAAAAAAACAACATTTTATTTTTTTATAGGTATATGCCAGTATACCTAGTTCGGAGACAATGTCCAGAAGATCAGCTGGTCCCTTATTCTGAAGACATCGAACCGATTCCGCAACCTCGAGGGCGTTGCCAACTGCTCGACCAAGTGGAGCATCCATCTGTGTCACCAAGGCAACGGTGTTAATGCCGAGGCCGATTCCAGCTGCTACCTGTGGCATGTGACAATTCCGAAACGGTTCATACTTATTGAACTTCATTCAGTTTTCAATTAAACGCCTGACTTAAGCCGTCATAATCTTGGTATGTTCTAAATCTGCCCTTTACAGATTAAAGGATTATCCAGTCTTGGTCTTGGATGGATCGGTTGATTGGTTGAACGCGGTGCACAAGACTTTTTCAATTACATGAATATGATGGTGGTCAGATTTGAGTATATAGGAGGCCGGAGTGCCTAGATCTTCATTTCGGAATAAGAATCAACGTCTATTGTATATGGCTTATGGAATTACATTAATTGAAGCAACACTTAAAATATATCTGACCAGTCCGTCGTGTTGTTTTCACGGCTCAAGCCGATATATATTACACCGGTAGCTATTATTTTCACGGCTCAGGGCGATATTATACCCATGCTATATACATCACAGAAACAATGTCGAAATCGCGCTTAAACTATGAGTATAAAGATAAAGTCGCAACTAAACCGGAGAGAAATGGAGTCTAACCCACGGCCTTATTGGCCGCCGTCGTATATGTGGAATATTTTTAGCACAGCGTACATTCTCTTACCAAACATTTCGCTAACTTGCTGGCATCCTCTACATTAGAACAAATAGGCCAGGCGCCTTCGCCACACTTCACGTCCATGATCAACGCGTCTATACCCTCAGCAGCTTTCTTGCAAATAATTGATCCTGAAATATTTTGAAATGTGCAGTAAGTCTAAAATAAAGTGTGCTTTAAAGGTAGGACTTTTAATGCTTATGATTTATTACAATAATTTACAATTATTTTTGTCTAATTATTAGGGCAAGAGACAGTTACAGGAGGAATTCTTTCGAAGTTACATGTAAAGCTCTTGGATAAAGCCAGTACAAAGCTGTACTGGTATATTTAATATATATTTTTACATTACATTCAATACATGCATACACACACATTCCTTTCTGGGAAAATTCCCTACTTTTTCTAGAGTCAATACATGCATACACATTCCTTTCTAGGAAACTTGCCTATTTTTCCTTGAGTCAATGCATGTATACACACACACATTCCTTTCTGGGAAAATTCCCTACTTTACCTAAAGTCAATACATGTATACACACGTATTCTTTTCTGGGAAAATTGCCTATTTGTCCTAGAATCAATCAAGAACAATGTTTAAAGCTCAACCGTTATATTCATATATCAAGGACGGTTATTGTCCCGTTAAAAGAGGTATATCTATGGCTGATGGTGATTGTCATGTTTATAAAGTATCACCAGTCTTCTACTGTCAACAGTCACATTTCAGGAGGCATGCATGCACCTGTGATATATCACTGACCGCGATTGTAACTGTGACTGTCACGTTTAAGGAGGTGCATATACCTGTGACCAGGGATATGTCGTCGACTGTTGCTGTCACGTCTCTGCACGCATACATCCTCTTATCCGCCGGTGCTATATTAGCTGTCTGACCAGCGATGACACAGCCTACATGGTGTAAGGCCGACTCTATCTGCTCTTTGCTAAGAGAAACATTGTACCCTGGTACAGACTCGAGTTTGTCCAAAGTTCCGCCAGTGTGTCCAAGTCCCCGGCCTGATATCATTGGAACCTTCAAACACAGATAACAGCGAGAGTTCATGTGGTTTCAAAACCTTGTAATAATATCTTCCTATCCATATTTAAAAAGAATTCTGAAAGTACTGCTTTTTGCAATATCGGCTTGAGCCGTGAACATAATAGCTTTATCGGTACAATACTGGTCTGAGTAATGAAAATAATAGCCGCGGGTATAATATCGCCCTGAGCCGTGAAAATAATAGGTATATGGGTATAATATCGGCCTGAGCCATGAAAATAATAGCTACTGGTATAATATCGGACTGAGTCATGAAAATAATAGCTACTGGTATAATATCGGACTGAGTCATGAAAATAAAAGCTACTGGTATAATTTCGGCCTGAGCCATGAAAATAATAGCTACCGGTATAATATCGCCCTGAGCCGTGAAAATAATAGCTACCGGTGTAATATATATCGGCTTGAGCCGTGAAAATAATACCTACCGGTGTAATATATATCGGCTTGAGCCGTGAAAATAATACCTACCGGTGTAATATATAATGGCATGAGCCTTGAAAATAATAGCCACTGGTGTAATATCGGCTTGAGCCCTGGAATTAATAGCTACCACTGTAATATCGGCCTGAGCCGTGAAAATAATAGCTACTGGTATAATATCGGCTTGATCTGTGAAAATAATAGCGACCGGTGTAATGTCGGCTTGAGTTATTAAAATCCTATATAATTTCCCGCGAGACAAAAAGTAAATATAATTGTTCGCATAGGCGTGGCTCAGTGGATCAAGAAAAAATATCGTCCTGGTCGTTCAACACGGCACATACTATCACCTGACAATATATACATATACATGTATATTATGTAGTACAATGGCGTGAGCTCGAATGCGTAATTGGACATTTTCGTTTTGATAATAATCCAGACACACATATAATTTCATTTTGGAGTCAGAATAAATATTTTGTAGTTGAACAATTTAACAAAGCACTTTTCACTTAAGATATGATAACGGAACCCATGATATATCAAAAATAAAAAATTTTATGATTATTCCGACATTTTTAAACTCGTTCTCTGAGGGAAAACGGGGATTGTATTAATCCGACGAATGAATCCATTCCTCCTGAAGAATTAATCCGTTCCTGATTACGGATTATTCCGTTCGCCAGTAGGGATTGATCCGATCCTTATTACGGTTAAATTCGTTGTCATGAACAGATTAATCATTTGGTTCAACGAAAATACATTCCTACGTTACGCAGAAACCGAATTTTAGTGGAATAACGAAAGATTATTAGGGTACCCATATATCCAACAACACTATAGTGAGTGAGTGCTTGGGGTTTTACGTCATACTCAACAATTTTTCAGTCATATGACGACGAAGGAATCATTAGGGTGCATGCACGTGTAATGTGCCTCCTTGTTACAGGACGGATTTCCACCGCTCTTTTATTTAGTGCTGCATCACTGAGACGACTTACCGAAGGCAAGTAAGCCGCCCCGCCCGAGCCATTATACTGATACGGGTCAACCAGTCGTTGCACTATCCCCTTCATGCTGAACGCCAAGCGAGGAAGTTACAACTTCCTCTTTTAAAGTCTTAGGTGTGACTCGACCAAGGATTGATCCTGGATCTACCGGTCCCGCAACAACACTATAGCTGAACCCATAAGTAATACAAGGCAGCATATCATCTAACTCGCTGTGTGATCATATATCGTATCACACCAATATATTTGCGTTATCATGTTACATGTACCAACCTTCATTCCACACGCGGCCAAGGCTGGGGCCAGAACGAGGCTGACCTTATCCCCAACTCCCCCAGTGCTGTGCTTGTCCACTACTTTTCCTTTCCACTCCTGTGGCCAACTAAGCACTTCCCCGGAGTCACGCATGGCCTTCGTTAGCACCGTCGTCTCACGGTCGTTCATCTTTTTCAGATAAATAGCCATTAGCATGGCACCTGTGTATAGAGTTTATGATAATTATATCATGCCCATGATTAATTAGTTCCACAGATGCTAGTGGTTTCTCCCAGGCTCTGCCCGTCTTCCTCCCTCCATAATGCTGGCCGCCGTTGTGTAAAAGGTATATTCGCGGGTACGGCACAAAACACCAATCAAATAAATAAAATAAATAATTAGTACCATATAGTTATTTTCAAGACTACTTATTCAAATTTAATAAAAATTACAATCGAAATTAATCAACAAATATGACTAAAATTCTTATGAGCCAATCTACAACATGAGAAGCCACTATACATGTACGGTTTGCTTTTGGATTGTTTCTGGTGTGCTTGAGGAATGCTCAAAGAAACGCTTAAGGAATGCTCCAGCTATATACATGTATCTGGTTATTATTATCGATTATTAAACGATACAAGATATTTAATATTTATAGGAGACCTGCGTGGCCCAGGTGGTTAGAGTGCCAGCGCGGCGCAATGACCGAGAAGCATCTCACCAATGTGGCCGATTTGAGTTCAAGTCCAGCTCACACTGGCTTCCTCTCCGAACGTTGGTTTCCCTTAGGCTGTGTCCGGTTTCCTCCAACCATTATGCTGGCCGTTGTCGTATAAGTGAGATATTCTTGAGTACGGCGTAAAGCGCCTGTCCAGTCAAAAAATAAATAAATAAATAAATAAAGTTAACATTTATAAATGTCGAAAACAACACTTATAGTCCATTTCTTTTAGAGAGTCGCCTATATTCAGCTGTCTATGAAATCAGTCATACTCGCTACCAAAACTGCCTTTAGCCAGTGTTTCTGTACTGTCTCTGCAAATATACTACATGGCTTTAAATTTTAACACCCATCTCTAAATTCACACCGCCGTAAGATCATATACTGCAAGAGATTCATTTATTTTTTCATTTATAAAGGTTATATCATACTAAAACGTGTAAACAATTTCAAATATAGCAGTGTTAGTAACAGGATTTACAGTCGATAGCAGTTTAGGTGTCGCCCTTGTCAAAATACGTTGAACTCGGCCCAACTTTCAGCATGCCACTGGTTTCTGAATAATTATGACGTCAGCCGAGGCAATGGGTTTCTTGCTGTCGAAACCGAGCTTATGGACTTTTATTTATTTATTTATTTATTTATTTATTTGATTGGTGTTTTACGCCGTACTGAAGAATATTTCACTTATACGACGGCGGCCAGCATTATGGTGAGAGGAAACCGGGCAGAGCCCGGACGAAACCCACGACACTTCGATTTTAAAAAGTAGGCAAACTTATTAGGGAAAACAAGATAAGGAATAGTCTCAAGGAACAAAGCAGGTTGGGTTTACTTGAGATTTTGTTTACGTATGTAAGTCTTGAAAAAAAAAAGGTGAGGGGAGAGGGATAATTTCAGTTAGCCTCTGTGTGTGTGTGCGTGTGTGTCATCGCGACTTGAGTAACACTGTTTCATGCACCTTATACCTTGACCCATATTTAACTTGCAGTACAAGTAAAACGCGATAGTGCTGTCTTTACTCCTAAGGTTGTCTGTTATATATATATAATTATATATATATTTATAGGCCTAATTAAGTAAGAAGATTTTTTGGAACTATAGCTATTATACATGCATGTATTCATGTGTATGCACAATGGCAATAGAACTATCCTTTGTAAGCCTAATTAAGTAAGAAGATGCGTCGTAATACGATGGAAATAAAGTTAAAATGAAAGCTAAGGGAGAATGCACTTACATATAAATCAACTAAAAGTTAAAAGAAGAGGTTATATACCTGTATTTATTTTTTCTTCAGCTGGTACATGTATTTTATTTTATTTTATTTATTTGATTAATGTTTTACGCCGTACTCAAGAATGTTTCACTTGTACGACGGCGGCCAGCATTATGGTGGGGGGAAAGAGTTGGTACATGTACATGTAAGACATAACCAGATTTTCGCTACATGCTGGGTATGAATCAACTCATACAACATCACCACTGACTCTCCTGTCTCTTAACTAAAGCATAATTAAATATTGGTTTCTGCCAAAAGTATATCAAATCTAATTTTTTCTGAATATAGAATGGTAAAATTTAGCGCTAATTTATAACATGAATTTACTTATATGTTAGTACATGTATATAACGGCTAATCTGGTTCGGAAATTAATTTTGTTACAGTACATTCCGGATTTAATATCTTTCATGCCCCATATTGTCTTAGCCGGTATATTCATGTACTCACATATAAGTAAGTTACAATGCAGTTTTATAAATGTAGAAGTTCTCCTCCCTTAAAGTTTACATTCTACATTGGTGTAATAATTCCCTTTGTTTCATTTTATTCCAACGTATATTAACAAGAAATTGGCAGTGAAAATAAAACTTACCAAGCTGACCGTCGTCTACACATTTATTCGGGCCAGGTAGAAGCCCGTTGATAAATGTCCGTATTTCGTCGTCTTCCAGACACTTTCCATCTCTCTTCTTCTCAATCAGTCGAGGGATGTCAGTCATACTGTCGCTGGGGAATGCAAACGTAAATGTTATAAACAACTGGAATACATACACAGTGTCTTATTTATCTATATACTCATCCAGCACTGTGAACAGCGTGTATATCCCGACTGTCTCACTACACGCTAAACATACGTTACAAGTGTCAAACGTGCTCTGCGCGTTTATCTCTCTGTGTGGTGAGAAGCACAATGTATATATCTGAGAGTGAGCTTGACCGATATACACATGCAGCGTACTTACATTTACTATATACATACTTACTACTATTACACTACTATTGTAGGTCATCCATAGAAACTTCCCGGTTTAACTTTATTATTAATTGCTATATGTAACGTTAAGCTTGTCAATCACAATCACGGTATAGTGACACCTACACAGCTAAAAAATGAGTGGAAAACTGACCATGGTTTTAGATATGTGACCGGTGAAGTGGAGAAGAGAGGAGAAGAGTAGGTGTATAACTCGGGAAAATGAAAGGAACCAGACATGCATAGTTTGCTGGCCACGTGGATACCACCATGCTATATACCGTAGTGTACATATGTCTCAGCATCTTTTGTCTCAGGCTATATAGGGCTATGAGTGACTACTGTCACTATACATGTGAATCCTCAAAAACATTTCCATTAAATCCGTGTGATTACACTGAGAGAAAAGTTTGGTCTGCTGACGCAACAATCTGAGTTATGCAATTGAGCTAATTCAACTCAGAGAACTGAGTCATGCGGCCTTCAGATCAGCTGAGTCATGAAAGACTCCATGTGAGTTTTCGGACAAGTGCATGAGTCAACAATATAACCAGACACAAACTCTTCTCTCCAAGTACGGATTGAATGTTTCTGTGATTTTTTCTGTGATAAAAATCAAGGCCTCATCAGTCAGTGAAAAGATATAACGGAAAATATTTTAGCGTGCATACTAACAAAAATTTAAAGTAAATAAGACTTTAAACTTTACACTTTATAACATTAAGACTGTCTTTGTAAGAAAATAAGTTTAATCGCTGGATAGACGGATCTCGCACTGGTCACGTTCCGCGCAGGCAAGGCGCAGTGCTATGACAGTTTTTTTTTTCAGGGCCAGGGTACAAAACACAACCTCTAAAGACTGCCGGTGTTCAGTGCTGACAGATTCCAGTATATCAACCTCAGATTGTATGTATTTAAGTGGATAATGGAAAAAGTGGGACACACAAAGCGACCGGTTGTGACTGGATTCCAGTATTTATCCAGGCTTTATACAAACGAAAGTGAAAGTTGTCCACTCATGTAGGCCTACATATATTTGGTACTCCTATACATTAGTTTATTATATATTTATTCCATAGTACTTGTGCCCCCCCACCCCCTTGTGCTTATGGCGGGATCTAATTATGACAATACTTATCAGTACATATACACGCCCACAGTATATGGGTGCATAAATAACTCTTTCTCATAGTGAAAATCGGGTAGGGTCATAGGCCTATACCAAAGACGTTAAAATGGCACTTGTGTCTGCATTGTTTGGCCCTCAGCAGTGAGAGGTTAGAGGTTGGTGTTAGTATAATGTAACTGCATGTAAGTAGGGTGTCATGTCTGTTGCCTTCTGCATGATACTTAAGTGGCGGCCGGACTAGCCCTGCCACACAAGAAAACACGACATGTAAATATACACACATGCATCTAATGAGTCCTTCTCATCATAGAACTGAAAAATTCTTAAGTACGACGTAAAACCCTAAGCATACATTCATAGATAATGAATATCATACATGCATGTACATGCACAATATATAAGAGCATTACATGAGGTGGGTGAAGCTGGCACAAGATTCCAATACAATACTCAACAGGCAATAAACATATAATGAACATGTGCGTGACATGTAATAAAACGTGCCATGAACGACATTCACTGCCATTTAAGTTAAATGCGACCTTTATTCACATACACACCACACTTATTATGCTTGTGATGCTTTATTACATTCGTCAATATTGTTTTAATTTTGAGGTGAGTAACTCATCTGAAGTTAATGTTTTTGTGCGAACATGCCATGCATGGTATACAGTGTTATACTGCAATAAGCATATCACACTAAAAGAAAAAATATTGTGTTCGTTTGTTGGTTACATATATATTAGGGGAAATGTCCAAAGGGGGAAATGTCCGAGCTCCGAGCTCCTAGGCCTACACACTTCCCCAAAACATGAACAGCGATATTTAAATGACAGTGCGAGATTTAGTCGAGATAATGACGACAACGCGAGGTTAGGTCGAGATTCCCATGAGATACCAACAACATTCGGTCGAGAATCTCGTGCAAATATCGCAACCTCGACATAATCTCGCGTTGTCCTGTGAATCTCGCGTCCTCGTTAATACTCGATCAAATCTGGTCTGAATATCGATCAAATCTCGCAATGAACATTGAATCTCGACTTCTCGGTCAGAATGTCGGCAGGTATTTAATCTCTTCAGAATACTGCTGTCTCCACGAAATAAGTAATTTTATAACCCAAGCTGAAGTTTCATAATGAGCGACATTCGGACGACAACGCGATATTTGGACGAGATTTGGCCGACCGTGAGACATTCAGGCGAGATTTAGACGACATTCAGACAATGTCTGACTTGTGCCTAAATCACGACTGAATTTCGCGTTTTCAAGTAAATGCCGTCTGAATCTCACCATGTTGCCCGAATCTCGACCAAAGCTCGCCTTTCGGTCAAGTCGGGGATATCTTGTGATTACTTGTACTTGTGATTGGCCCCTGTCCCTGATGAAGTCACTGTCTGGGATTGACACAGACTCCCATTACAACTTCCATTATCCGGGAGGATGTACTTCTGTGTATTTTAGGGTGTAAAGTCTTTTTTTGCTGCCAGCCTGCCTTTTTTGGTGTACAGGTGCATGCTTGGTATCATTTGCTGGAAATTGTGTAAGCTTTAGGTAGGTATGAGTTTTACTGATGAAAGTTTGAAATTCTGGGCGAGAGGGCACTAGACGATAGGTGGTGATGAGGCTGCGAGTGACGTCCCTTTGGCGTTGCTAGGCACTCCTCCTAGCTGCCGGCATAGAAAGTTTCAGATTTTGACAGTCAACCTATGTCAAGATTTTAATGGCTTCTTTCTCACAGGCTGGGCCAGGTATTCACCAAAGCTTATTGGTCACGTAATGTTTGGGGCTGAGCTACAGCGATAACGTTAACACTGTCGCTTATGGAAAATTAATGGCCTGTGGCCGGATCCTCAGCTACAGTATGGCCACAGACCCCCATTAGCGACAATGTTAACGTTTAGCGCTGTAGCTCAGTCCCAAATATTCCGAGGCCAATAAGCTTTGGTGCATACCTGGCCCAGCCTGTGAGAAAGAAGCTGTAAAAATCTTGACATGGGTTGATCGTCAAAATCTGGACCTTTCCATGCCGGCAGCTGGGAGGGGTGCCTAGCAACGCCAAGGGGACGTCACTCGCAGCCTCATCGCCACCTGTCTCCTTGTGTCCTCTCGCCCAGAATTTCAAACTTTCACCATTAAAACTCATACCTGCCCAAAGCTTAGACAATTTCCATCATTTTGATACCAAGCATGCACCTGCACACCAAAAACGGCAGGCTGGCAGCAAAAAAAGACTTTACACCCTAAAATACACAGAACTACAAAACGGAAGTTGTAATGGGGGTCTGTGTCCTATCAAGTGTCATGCAGTACCACGTCAGCTCGTTCAAGATGGGCCATTCTCAGCCGCACTGACGTATATGAACTTAACTCCACGTGGCGTGGCTTTCTGATTCTTATCAGGCAAGCCGCGTTTAAGGCTCACACAAGGACTGCATGGTGACTCATACACTCTTCTAGAATAGCAGTTAAAACCCATTTTTGCGGTTAAAGCATACACACACACGGCCGTTAGTGTCAACATAACCGTGAACAAATCGGCGGGAAGTTACCCCTCTCATGTCCCTATATGAAATAAATAGGCTTACCGGTGCCGGCAGGACCTCAGTCAGGGGAGACATATATGCCTTGTCTAGTCAGGGCCAATTATATATTTGTCTGTGTGCACAATGTGTGGAGGGGCCCAGTTTAGTCACCCATGCAGATTGTCCAAATAAGTAATACGTGCATGTAGGACACCTGTCAAATAACCGCTGCTCATTGTCCTTATTGCTTGTACCGGTACGTACCGGAATTAAGCCAGTGACTGCTATACATTGTCCGTGGATTTTTTTTTTTTTTTTTTTTTTTTTGATTGGTGTTTTACGCCGTACTCAAGAATATTTCACTTATACGACGGTGGCCAGCATTATGGTGGGTGGAAACCGGGCAGAGCCCGGAGGAAACCCACGACCATCCGCAGGTTGCTGAAAGACCTTCTCACGTACGGCCGGAGAGGAAGCCAGCATGAGCTGGACTTGAACTCACAGCGACCGCATTGGTGAGAGACTCCTGGGTCATTACGCTGCGCTAGCGCTTTAACCGACTGAGCCACGGAGGCCCCTATCCATGGATATTTATTTATTTATGTTATCTATGTTTTACGCTGTAATCAAGAATATTTCATTTATACGACGACGGTCAGTATTATGGTCGGAGGATACCCACGACCATATGCAAGTTGCTGACAGAAAACACGCAATATTTTATTATATGTAGAGAATATGGGACATCATGCAGCTGACACCAATCATAGTGCTGACATTGCCAATGCTGCTGGTACCACTCTCCACGATGCCACTTTCCACCATGCACCTCTGTTAGCTGACCGGAAGGCGAGATTTGGTCGACAGTGCGAGATTCGGACGACAGCGCGACATGCAGATGACATTTAGTCGGGAACACGAGATTTAGTCGAGATTCAAGCACCATTCAGACGACAGTGCGAGATTTGGTCGAAATTAACTCGCCATTCGAATGACAGATTAAATTCAGATTTAATGTTCATTGCGAGATTTGGTCGATATCCAGACGAGATTTGGTTGAGAATTAAACGAGGGAGGGAGATTCCAACGAAGACGTGAGATTCACTCGACAACGCGAGATTTCAACGACGGAACGAGATTTTCACGAGATTTTTGACCCATTGTCGTTGCAGAATGGTGGGAATCCAGACTGAAAATTGCGCAGTCGCCCTAATCTCAACCTAATCTGGACTCATTCTCGCATTGTCGTTCAAATATCGATGTTCTTGCTTTGGGGCATATATACAGGAGAGAGCATGGTAGCATCCGGTTTCCATAGGATTAGGCCTCCTATTAAAATAAATGGCATTGAGACTGACCTGCTTTTAGGTATTCCAGCCGTTATTATCTGAATAATGTGAAAAGCGACGAAAGAAAAACCTAGCAAACACATAATCTCGATACTGTTGTCCAACCATAGTACCTTTATCTTCACACTGGATAGGAACAGAAAAATCACTTTGTGTTGAAATCTAACACAAAAGCTTGTGTTGTTTCATTCAGTGAACTGGTTCAAGTCCAGCTCATGCTGGCTTCCTCTCCGGTCGTATGTGGGATTGACAGGCGCAAACCAGCGGATGGTCGTGGGATTCCCCCGAGCTCTGCCCGATTTGCTCCCACCCTAATGCTGGGCGCCGTCGTATAAGTGAAATATTCTTGAGTACGATCAAATAAACACCAATCAAATAGATAAATAAATAAATAAATCGATATAGAAATGTATTACCCCAACACAACCATGTGTTAAACAAATTTAAAGTACACGTGTTTGTGTTAGAAAAAATAAAACACGAACAAAACCTTGTGTTAATTCAACACAAGATACAGTTGTTAAAGTATGGCACAAAGATTTTGTGAGAAAGAACACAAGCTTGTGTTCATACATCACATGTGTGTAGATGTATTTAAGGACACATGTTTAGGGTGTACTTTCCAGCTTAACCCAGGCCTAGCTGGCTATACTCAAAAGTGTCTTCTTCACTGACTTTGGTCAGCTTTTCAGGTCAACATGTGCCTCAAACTTCGAACTTCGGTCAGTTACTGACAAACATCACCACGTCAAAAACTATGACATACAGATGTGCATACCACATAATATATTGGTAGAAGAGAAGTGGTCTTCATGGAACGTTACAGAATATGCAAACGGTCACACGAACGTTGCCAAACAATTATCGTCGCAAAGACCCCAAGAAAAACGAGAGCTGGATAATATACAAACTCCTTGTCTAAGGCCGGATTTGAACCCCGATCATCTGACCCCAGAATGGAAATGCAAGCACCTTAAACCACTCGGACAGGCTGGATATTAAGATAATATACGTGATATATATTGGATGATTGTATCCAGTGCAAGGGATCTCTTCGTTTGCTTAGGATTTAATATCACTTTCTGGTTATACGACAAGAAAGGTCGGTCCATGAGCCGACATAATTAGTGTTGCCCCACAGTCACGCCGAACACATTGGACTGCATATGAATTGACACCGAACCGACTAGCACTACATGTATTATAAGGGTATATACCCTTATGTATGTAAGCTGATGGGCTTCAGTGTTGTTTTTGTTTGTAAATGCATTGATTTTTTTTTTTTTTTTTTTTGGTGTTTTACGCCGTACTCAAGAATATTTCACTTATACGACGGTGGCCAGCATTATGGTGGGTGGAAACCGGGCAGAGCCCGGTGGAAACCCACGACCATCCGCAGGTTGCTGACAGATCTTCCCACGTACGGCCGGAGAGGAAGCCAGCATGAGCTGGTCTTGAACTCACAGCGACCGCATTGGTGAGAGGCTTCTGGGTCACTACGCTGCGCTAGCGCGCTAACCGACTGAGCCACGGAGGCCCCTAAATGCATTGAGGAAGAAGAGTTTTGCACAGACTGACTGAGTTAACTTCAATAAATAAAGATATTATTATTATTCAGGCCAAGGAAGTAAATTAATATTGTAGATTTCACATGCAGTTTTAAGTATGTGATCCAACTTTACATTGATCCCCAATGCCTCTGGCATAGGGTGTGCTTTCGGTTTTGGTATTGAAGGTCGATCTCATCTATGTCTCAAACAACAATTCCTTTCGATGTACGTGCATCGATTCGTGTTACATACAGTGTATATACAGAAACACACTGATAGCAACAGCAAAACAACTTACAGTCACTACCTGTCTTGTCGTATGTAGCATGTCGGTTTGGTATTTATTCCCTAATGTGTCCTACACACGTGTGTAAAATAGTTGTACATATGTGCAATTTCTTTGTACATATTTATGCAAAATAAACGTTTATTGCGTACATATATATGCAAAACCTTATTCTACATATGTGGGGATCTATTGCGCCTGTGTATAAAATAAGGTGTGGCTTGTGATTGGTGCATTCATGCACCATGCATGCACCATGCATGGACAAAGAAATTAACATGACGCGGGAGAGATCAAATCCAGTGATATTTTCATGTGATGGGGCTCAAGAGCCCACTGAGAGGCAATCGTTAATTTCTGTACTTTTCAAATAATGTAATTTAACCAGAAGGCAACTTGCTTTAGAGTGGATTACAATGGCTGTAGTGTTTTAACATTCTTGATTTCCAAGATTGTTTTCTTTCCTTTTTGTTGGTTGAACATTTCCAGTCTGTTAACTTTTTACGGGCAAATTCTTTTTGATTTAAACCAATAAACGTTGCACGTATAGCATGCTGCACAGAGCAAGTAAATTCACCATATGTACATGCACATACGCTGTCTCTCCGCTTTAATCAACGAAGCAATACCGTGGGGTTTGAAATTGATAGAATGGACGTAAACAGCTTTCTACCGCCCTCATAGGCATATATATAAATATCGGTGTATATGCTTAATTCAGTCAGTTCAACTTTTGGATTTCTCAGAAATGTTCAGTGATGTAGGGCCTACATACCTGATGACCCACACGGGGATATGTGTTTGTTCAGGCTCAACCCAGTCACTTAGATCTGCCGCATTACATGACAATTCTAAATCACTTTTGAAATGTGAATTTGACCTAGTTTATCCTTGCCCACAACAAGTTATAACCAGTTTGTGCAGTGCGTCCGTGTAAACCTATTACAGCAGAATACGCCCTTCATGGCTCAGCCTAAAAGCCGATCTGAGCGCCGATCTGCCCGTCTATTTCATGCGTGTAAAGACGACTTATGAAATAGACTTTCCTTTCTTCATTTCACTTTTCGAACTCGAGGCGTCAATACGACAAATCGTTCCGCGTGAACGCGACTTCAGTGGTACCATGCAGTAAAATTGGTTGAGAATTTGGTGTCGAGCGCTTAACCCGGTAACTTTAATCGTGAAGACAATAATACCAACCCTACTTTGGTAAATATAGTACATGCATATATATGTGTACAGGGTTCTCGACACCACACAGTGGTGTGCAGGCTACATTTACCATTTCTAGCAAAATGTTTTCCATTACCTATTTCGTGTCTTAATTTACACAGAATTATAACGCTATTCATCAGGATATATTCTGTACCGAGAGGTTAGAGCATGCATGGCAATATGTACACACACCTAATGACTCCTCGTCGTCATAGGACTGAAAAATTGTCAAGTAAGACGTAAAACCTCAAGTGTAGCAAACACACACAGCCCTTTACCGTCGAAGATTGAGCCTACATTTGTACCTGTTGTTCACCTGAATAGTACTGGATACTACACTGTCTTTGGAAACAGTACAGTTCCCCGCTAATCTTTTTTGTCTTGCCAAAACTTAAGTAATAAAACCATATAGCACAAGTTCACATTGGTTTTCCCAGTTTGGATGCAAAGAGCAAAACTGACAAACAACCCCTTCAGATGGCGCATTAATTCTTTGATATGACTTAAACGGAATACAATGCAGACTTTTTGACATGTACAAACAGATACAATTCAAAACAGTATGCGATGTGCAGTATAAATGCTGATGGTCGTGGGTCTCCCCCGGGCTCCGATCAGTTTCATCTCACCGTAATGCTGGCTGCCGTCATATAAGATGTTTTGATGATTGTCATCGCACGTCATTAAACAGCCTAATGGTATTCCTTGCTCATTCGCATTTATTCAATCCTATTTTAAACAAGTATCAAAACAAATAGGAGTGCCCCTTACTTTTTGGAATATAGTGACAGTATGAAAGCTGTCCTTTACAGTTTTTCGGTCAGACATAGCAAAGCAATAGAAGCTGTTCACGGAACTTTAATTTCTCTCTGTTTCAAGCTGTGCAAGAAAAGCATCTCTCTCCTCCATTGTCTCCCATGTCTGGTTAGATAGCGGGGAAGTGCATTGGCCACAGAATATCAATGGGTTGTAGCTAAGAGAAGTTAGTGTTAGCATGGACCTTTGTCCTAGTACATAGATAGTCTTAAAGTAAGTTGTTTGCTGTCCTGAGTTTGTTACGGGACACTGAAATTTTTTTGGTTCAGCAAGTGTAAATTGTGACGACAAGGGACAAAGCAACTTTTGAATTTGCTTAAAACCCTAAAACCCACAAACTTCAAATTGGAGTATATTTGACTTGACATAACATATAACAGTTGTTCATGCACAGTTTGCTATTTTGTCGTACGTGGTGTCTTCGGCATGATACTTCAGTGACGGCTGCACTTAAGCGGCATGGATTCACCCTGTCACAAGAAGACACAATATATTATGTACACACACCTAATGACTCGTCTTCGGTTTCCACCCACCATAATGCTGACCACCATCGTATAAGTCAAATATTCTTGAGTACTGCCTAAAACACCAATCACATAAATGAAATAAATAATGACTCGTCTTTATACGACTGAAGAATTGTCAAGCACGACGTTAAGCCCAAAGCATACATATTACACGACAGCCACTATGACGTGACACGAGATCAGGTTTTGAGTGGGACCTTGCCTATTAAAGCATGTTGTATGTAGCACGACAGTGACAAATTTTTTTCTAGGCAACAGTATGTAAAAAAAACCTTTAGAGAGCCACAGAAATGTTGACAATCTTAAATCAATGTTTTTCAGCTTAGGTCGAATCTATACCTGACAAGGTTGCTAAAGCTATCTGCTGTATTTAATTAGGACTGTATTAAATTACCTCCGAATGGATTTTAAAAAATACATAATGTTTATCAGGGGTTTCCCAACAAGTTTACAAAATATGTCTTAAAGCTATAGGTCTTCAACTTGCTTATGCCACTTTCACTCCGAAACTTGCCATTAGCCATTTTCTGGTAGCCACAACGTATTCCTAAAAATGCACCTTTTGAAAAGGGAGAGTGACCTCAGTAGAGGTAATTCGGTGTGAATCTATTTCAGAGCAAAAGTACCTCAATGGGGAATCATGTACTACCTCAAATCGACTCTGAGAGATACAGGTATGCAGTGAGTCTGGGGCTATTATAACTCATACCTTCTGATTTGAAAAGTTCGACCGACTATTCCTGCATGTACCAAACCTATTCTACGACACAAAGAAGACAGTTCAAGAGAAAAAAATGAGCACCTTATTTCAAAAATAGAAAGTTTGCCAGAGCAGTAGACCAACCTACAAGTAACGTTGTCAACATTTTAATTTAGAGGCGAGGCATGTCATGTAACGCACTTGCTCATGACTTATCGCTGGCGGCATCCTTTGACCATGACGGCCAAGTTCTATCCCTGTATGTAATAATTCCAGATAGGTATTCATGTTTTATCTGACAAACAAGCACATGACACAGACGAATAAATTGACTTTTGAAGGCCCTTCACTTAACTCAGAGAAATATTATTTACATTAGAATAGAACAGAATAGAGTATGTCAGTTTTCTTCAGAGGAGGTGAGTACATGCATCAAGTTATATACACAAATCATCACCTCAGTGGCTGCACTGCCATTGTGATGGTCAGGGTTTGAAATGAGACAGGAAACCAGTACTGACATACTGACATATAAACGACATATACTCTTATTCTTAAAACTTTTCGCAATATTCGCAGGATGTTTATTCAAGATAAAGTGTTAAAAAGCCGCACCCAGATATTGTTCACGTATACAATGGAAGCAGAGTTTATGTTTGAAGCAAACAAAACAGAGCCTGGTGCAAAACTAGCGCCCTTTTTGAGGTCTGAGTGATAAGGCAACAAAAAGAATTTTATTTATTTATTTACTGGTGCTTAACATCAATGTGAAGAAGGATTTCCCATACATGTACATGGCCGCAGTCAGTTTTATAAGTGTGTGAAAAGTGAAGGAGCAAAGAGTAAACCAGCAACATTCCCCAGTTATTCGTAAGAAAAAAAAATCAAAAGCTTAAATCTGATAAACTGATACAGCATGTTTTGTTTCACCGAGCTGCTTTTTCATGCCCTGTTCTGTGGGTCTTCAGGTCTAATTGTCTTCTTAACAACATAGTCTGCGTTTATTAAAACAATATCCCTGCTGTAACCAGAGAAGGGTTTTCTAACAACTTAGTGAAAATCAAAAATGTTTTATCATGCTCTATCGAATGATTTACAATATTGGTATTTCATATATTTCAAACACATACACTCCAGTTTTTAAACCTTTTCCTGCATAAAATGAATGAATAAATGAATGATTGATTGCGGTTTAACGTCACATGTGGCAGTGTTTGCCCATATCATGCTGAAGCATAAACATTAAAGCAATGACGTGGTTCATTTCAGGTCGTAAAGGTATAAACAGAGGTTGTAAATGGTGTAATTTACTCAAGCCATGTAAAGCACTAAACAGAAATGAATGGCAATATGCCAAAAGGTTGAAAACTAGCAATCTGTAAGTATTGCAAAAGCGAAACATATGTTAGCAGTTTGAGCTCTCAGAATAACCCTTATTGTTTTAATTTTTAGGACAGATATTAGTAGTGCTGAAAGCACCTTTCTCTCTCAATGTTTTAGAAAAGTAAAAATATAAATCTACTCAACAAAAACGTAAACGCGCAAAACAATTTTATATTGTTTTCTCTCAGTATTAAATAACTCAACAACTAGGGTAAGTGTTCGTTATCAATTGTGGCTTCAGTTTCCACCTGGTGATTTTCACATTTTAAGGCAATAAGCCAGGAGCTATCGCGGCTAAGGGTGGTCACACTCGGTGCTGTGTGCTGTGTTACTGTGATTACTGACCACTCTGTTTTCCCGCTGCCATACAAAGTTCCTGGATTATCCTGTATCCTGGACAAACCTTGTGAAAAGAAAGAAACTATTCATTTCTGCTACAATTACCAAAAAAGGCTAAAAAGACCAACTAGTGCTATGGCTATGCCAGACTTTATACAAACAAAAAAGGGCCTTAATTTTGTCGCAAATACAAGAAATCGTCAAAATGTAGAACATAATCTGTAACTTGTCATGGTATGTCCACATACCAAGTTTGAATTCAATTTAACAAATGCAACGTTTTGGAAGAAAGTCATAAAAACTGCAAAAGTCCAAAACAAGACAAACAAGTGAAAACAATTTCGTCGAAAATGTACGAAACGACCAGAAACTCACATTTGATCAAAACTTGTCATGTTGAAGCTATGTACAAAGTTTCAATTCAATACGATGAATCATTTTGAAAACAAGTCCTAGAAACTTTATCCATAATGGACTGACCGACAAGGTGTACATCTATAGCCCCCTCTGGTACTGGTATGGGACAGCAGCAATTCTGTATTTCACTTACACTTCAACATTTTTCAGGTGACACATCTTGTTTTATTTTGATTGGTTCATTCTCGTTATGTGGCCACTTAAGAGTTTTTGTAAAGTTTGATAAATTTCTTATCAGAAAAGCTTAAGTGTAAGTATCAAAAGTATCAGTCCAATGTCTTTATGTGCTTCTGGCAGTGAATTTTAATTTGTTAAGCTTTGGGTGAAATACAGTGATCAGGTCACTTGATATCTCAGGCCTCAGTTAGTTAGCGCGCTAGCGCAGCGTAATGACCCAGGAGCCTCTCACCAATGCGGTCACTGTGAGTTCAAGTCCAGCTCATGCTGGCTTCCTCTCCCGCCCTAAGTGGGAAGGTCTTCCAGCAACCTGCGGATCGTCGTGGGTTTCCCCCAGGCTCTGCCCGGTTGCATCCCACCATAGTGCTGGCCACCGTCGTATATGTGAAATATTCTTGAGTACGGCATAAAACACCAATCAAATAAAACAAATGATATCTCAGGGTTCCAAAATATATATATTCAGTATATGGTGTGTACGTTCTTTACATCTAACATTTCCAACTCACTTTCAAACCAGAAAGACACTGACAGGCTAACTGACTGTTATCTTACTGGAGATTTAGGAGACATGCATGGACCTTATCAGAAAACCAAGCACAAGTACAAAGTACATGTAGAGCCCAACCAATTAAATATGGACTTGAAATCAAACACTATAAATATAGTAAAGTGTCCCTGCTGGGTGACCCAGTTTTGTTTGCTATCTCAGATTCCCTGCCGGACATATCTGGTTATCTAGGAAGCCACCCCAGTTTAAGGGGGGTTCATCCAGAGACAATGTCATTCATCATTGTGTTACCCTAATTTCTCAACCTTTTCGAGTATAAAAGAAAAATTTCAGCGCAATCTATGTACATTTTAATTTGATTTTGATGAGAAAACTACACTGATTGAATTGACCAATTTCACGGCTTCGTAAAAAGTATAATTTTATCACTGTACTTAAAATAATACATTCAGAATATACTTGAATAAACCCCTTGCAAACCTGCGAAAAGCTTGAAAAAGTGCTGCGCAGGTCTCCATTGACTCCATTGCAATATAACTATGCATAGCCACCATAAATGTAGCAAGGCAATGTCATGTTGTATTAGGACCCACCCTTTTGATTTGAAAATCCAACATTGTTTAAGTGATGTCGCATAGGACTACGTTCATATTAACTTGTACTTTAACATAGTAGTTACTAGCCTGCATGGGAAGTGGTATTTAAACAGTTATTTAAGATTTGAAGTAAAATTAAATGAGATAGTGTTCTTTCAAGGCGATTAATTAACTTGTAGTTATTAAAGTAGAGGTAGTAGGTTTTTCATATTTTGCATGCTGTTAGAGTATAAGTAGAGGATTAAACAGTTAAATGTTTTTACATGTACCTTTAGATTGTCTTTAAATGCAGTATTTCTAATGTTTTGGAAGCACAAATCTTTATGAAGTCATGTACTGAGGAGCGACCAACAGCTGGGTAATTAAATTTCTTTCTTTGAGGTCCTAGCTGGGGCTATAAAAGTCCAGCCCTAATGTGAACAGAGCAACGAGGCCACAACCTAGCCTGGCAGGCTACATCGGATTACAGTCATGGCGTAGAACACGTTTCACTGAGCCACCCGAACAACATTTTTCAAGACCAAGCCATGTGAGAATAAATATGGTCAGTTAATAGGAAAATTTGTAAATTTTAATCTGGCTAATGAAAAAGAAAGGGATTTTAAAGAAATTAAGAATAAGAAAAACAAAAAAAGAAATTTCACCAAAACTCTAATAAAAATTTTAGAACCCTTTTGCCCTTTTGACGGTCGGTCAAGTTACATCCAATGAACTGCAGTGAATGACACACCCTAAATGACCATACGTTTCCTCCATGACGGTGCATGACACAAGGTGTTTCAAAGTTTGCTTGGAACATGGGATGCTATTCTGCTTGACAAGTTTCTGTAAGTTTCAGCACCAAAAATAGTATTATGTGATACTGATTTGCCTCTAAAATGCCCTTATGTGGGCGAACTTTTAGATCATTTAGGGTATACTATGAACAATTTGGGACATTCAAATAAATGAACAACAGCAACAAATGATGTGATTCTATACTAGTTAAAGTCTCACAGTTGTACGTGGGTTCAATAGTAATTAATGAAGTCGAGGCATCATGTGGATCGAAAGCTTGTGAAACCTTTTACATTTACATAGTGATGCCTCGACGTCATTATTATTACTAATGTGATTCCTGTCGGACGCTACAAATAATGAGAAAGAGATTACAAATTATTTCTTGCAACTACATTTCGTTGTACCCCACAAAAACATTGCAACAAATCTTACCACGTTAACTAAGTTTCAGATGTGTACTGATTTGTTCATCAATATTTATTTTGTAAAATCTACATCTGTTGGTGAGAGGCATGCTGAAGGCCAGCTTTAGGATAAAACAATGAAACTAAGTGAGCGAGGAGTTAAAGGATAAGAAGAAAGAAAACAATCAAGAAAGACATTCTGAAAGAGTTACTGCAATTTCATGTTTCTTTAGCAGTTAGGTAGGCCATTAATTTGTCCTTGAACGTTATTGGCAAAATATACGGAAAATTAGTATGAAACTTATAGCTACATTAATCCTCCAACTCATCCTGTAAAACTAAAGCACCTGCCTATTTTTCGATTGCTTTATCTGAGTTGAAACAAGACCTACTGTTTGACCTGAAATTTGGTCCATGACCAAGTGCCTCATTTTGCACAATTCTGAGAGTTCTATTGATTTCAGAAAGGTGTGCGGAGGGTTGTTTGGATGGTAGGTCCTACTGCAAAAATATAAGTTTTACCACGTAACGATGGACTTATTCGGGCGAAATTTTAGGTCGAATACTGAACTGAAGACGTGACAAGTCATGCAACTTTTATTTAGCATGAATGTGCTGATTTGCTAGTTTTACTTACACCATTGCTGAACTCTCTTCTGGTCCCTGGTTGTATGGATGTCACACGTTTGGACATGTTCCTGTTACTTACACAATCGCTTTCTCTCACTGAACTTTGATGAACAGGCCTTTGCCCTTATTTCAACACTGACTGCAATAAATGTCTCTATTTATGTAATGACACGCTGATAAAAGATTACTGTAGTTGACCTAAAATTTCGAACACCGAGTTACTCATTTTGTCTGAATATTGATCATAGAAGGGTGTTTTTGGTAATATAATTTCTAGCACCTAATATTTTGCCACTTTTACTTTGGCTCTGACTTGAAATGAATTTTTTTCAAGTGAATTTTTAGTATTAAATATTAATTTTACATTTTCTCTTTCATTTACTTTTTATGCTCCCATACAATTTTATACTAAATCATATCAACCCAATGATAACACATTAAATGTGACATTAGCCAACAGGGTTTGCATCATGTGCAGGTCACTAACACATACAAATCTGTGCGAACTTACGTGGTGAGACCTTATTGCACTAAATGTTTATGAACTGTACTGGCAATACTGGGCAGCTCTGGTGCATTATCACGAGTATTAAAGGTTCAGCTCTGGCGCATTGCTACGAGTATTAAAGGTTCAGCTCTGATGCATTGCCACGAGTATTAAAGGCTCCTCTCTGGTGCATTGTCACGAGTATATTAAAGGTTCAGCTCTGGCGCATTGCTACGAGTATCAAAGGCTCAGCTCTGGTGCATTGTCACGAGTATTAAAGGTTCAGCTCTAGTGCATTGCAACGAGGATTAAAGGTTCAGCACTGATGCATTGCCACGAGGATTAAAGGTTCAGCTCTGGTGCACCCTCACGAGTATTAAAGGTTCAGCTCTCGTGCATTGTCACGAGGATATTAAAGGTTCAGCTCTGGCGCATTGCTACGAGTATTAAAGGCTCAGCTCTGGTGCATTGTCACGAGTATTAAAGGTTCAGCTCTGGTGCATTGTCACGAGTATTAAAGGTTCAGCTCTAGTGCATTGCCACGAGTATTAAAGGTTCAGCTCTGGTGCATTGTCACGAGTATTAAAGGCTAAATGAAACATTTGGATTTTAATTATTAATATTTATTTGATTGGAGTTTTAAGCCATACTCAAAAATATTTCACTTATAATACCAGCGACCAGCATTATGTTGGGAGGAAACCGGGCAGAGCCCGGGTGAAAACCCCACGACGATCCGCAGGTTGCTGGCAGACCTTCCCATGTACGACAGTTATTGATATGCAGATTAGGATGTGTCCCAACACAGGGTGTGCCTATCCGCTTCTCATCTTTATACTTTGGACGTATAAGTGGCTACAGTTTTTCTAAGGTCCCAGAGGTTAGTCCAAATAGGAAGTAGCATGCAGTCATGACAAAGACAGTGGAAGCTGTCAGAGGAAGTAGATATAGAGCCTGAATGGAGGGTTGTTAAGCAGGCCCTACATTCCCAATAAGTTCATGGATGATGTCAAAATTTTTTCCACTTTTGGAAGAAAGCATGCATAAAATAAAGGGATCATTAAAAGGTAGTCGATTATTAAAAAGTCATTTTTTTCTTCTGTTCTTTTTTTCTTGTTCTTGTTTGGGGGAGGGGGGCGGTAACTTTTTTCATTACCCTTAAAACCATGATCTTTGTTTTAGAATACCTCTTCATGAATTCTTTCAATCTGTGTGAGGATTTTTCTGGTCCGCACCCTGCAGCAGTAAATATACAGTACGTAGTGCCATTTCGTGAAAGTTTTACTGTGTAATCCGGACAAGGTCTATTTATTTCTTCATTTATTTGATTCGGGTTTTACACCGTATCTAGGGATATTTCACTTATAAGGCAGTATCCAGCATTATGGTGAGAGGGAAACCAGAAAGAGCATTGGGGAAATCAATGACCACCCGCAGGTAGATGCAAGGCCCCATGTACGACTGGAGATAAAGTCAGATTGAGCTTTACTTGAACTCACAGTCGGCGCCCATGTGCTTGATTTAGGCATAAAAGCTAAACCAGCTATATAGTTTAGGCGATCATTAAAAAGTTGTTTGGTAACTAGGTAACCGGATCAACCCACTTAAATTTTCTAAGGGGTTCTTCTTTATCACTTTTCATTCCATAACTTGAACATTTTTTAAACACAAGCCATGCTCCGGCCAATATCAGGGTCAGCATTGCAGGCTTGCTCTCGAAAATGGATTTTCTTCTTACAGCATTGGAAATGTGGAGGAACTGAGTATTCAAATACAGACGACACGTACTGGCACGTAAATCATAACCTAAGCCGAAAATCTAAACTGGACGTTCCTATCGTTATACGGTAGGGACCTCCAGCTTAGCTTTGGGCCTAATCATAACCTTTGCCACAACTCTGGGTGGAGTCTTTAAGGAACCTTTCAATCACAGCAGAGGCCCGATCTGACCACTAGTGCTTTGAGAACTTTTTTTGAACCTTTGTGATGGTGAATGGATCAAAGCATTGTGAAAACCACCGAAATACAATGACTTTATGATGGGTTCACTGAGACAGTAGTAACCAAAGACCGAAGCATATGTACGTGTTTTACCTGGGCATGTAACTGCGTAGCTTTATGAGCCTGCAGGCGATGTCTGAAGTCTGAACTCAGAAAATACAATCTAATCTCACTTGGGAGATAAAAAAGTCCAGATCAACTGACCCTATCTTTAAAAAATGCAGTCAAGTGAAGCATACAAGTTTTTAAATGACAAGACTTTACAACTCGCACACAGAATGTCAGATTTTTTTGAATGCCGTGTGTAACAAGTTTTTATGACTGTACATCCTCAGTGTACTTAATATAAGCAATATTTCAAAGCTAGTTAAAAGGCACATTTGATTTTAGTGGTGACGTCTTTCTTTACGAGGCTTACTCGTATAACTTTTTGCCAAGGGTCCTGTCAAGATTTATGTTATAAATGACAACCTTGCTATAAATTTGCACCCGGCACCGTGTCAGGGGTCTGCTTCCAACTGCCATTTTCGACTTAAGTCTGAACTGTTAACCTTCTTGATAAAGACTTATGATTTATTTACTTATTTATTTTATGTGTTTTATATCGTACTCAAGAATATTTCACTCATACGACGCCTGCGAGCATTATGGTGGAAGCAAACCAGACAGAGACCGGGTGAAAACCACGACCAGTCTGCAAAATGCTGAAGGACCTTCCCACAGAACAGCCGGAGAGGAAGCCAGCATGAGCTGGATTTGAACTCACAGCGACCGCACTGATGAGATCACCTCGGCCCCTCAAAAACTTTTCAAGATGGATGTTGTAACTTGACCAAACGTGTCTTACCACAGTACAAAATTAGCGATCAAAAATTAATTAATATGAAACATGTATATTATTGCCCACGTACGGCCGGAGAGGAAACCAGCTTAAGCGGGACAAACTCACTCGGGATCGTATTGGTGAGAGGTGTCTGTCATTGCGCCGCGCTGGCACGCTGACCTTCAAGTACGACAGCTTCATTGTTCTGTAGTACTTTGAACTTTAGACATTGACAAAAAATCAGCAGTTCATTTCGCCCATTTAGCTCCATGGCGGTCATTCGTGACATATTGGTCCTTGTGAGGAACCCGGATACTTAAATCTATGAACTTAGTCAATTTTACCCGTAGCGCTCGCAAAGGTAGAAGTAATCGGACGTACAGTTTGTCTGGGATAAACCACTGACGTTAACTGAGTTAATCAGGAACTTTCCCACAAGACGTATGTCTACATGCAGTGCACTTGCACTTTAAATTAGTGAAAATCAACGACACAAAATTTCCATGAATAATCAGGTATCCAGAAATTACCTGTCCATATACATCCCTGATTCTCTGATACTCAGAAATAAAAAAAAAACATAATACAGAACTTATTCCACACTCAAATGCACTTGGTTGGTATCACACACAAATTTCTGCTTTAATAAAAGACAAAGTTTAGACCCATAAATTCATTAGAGGGAACTATGGTGAAACATCTGAGATTTGAACGGGATTAATTTATTTTCACCTTACTATGAAAATATAAATTATCAACATTTGTGTGATAATCTTGCTTGAAAAAAAAGTAGACACATAGCCACTAAACCGTATTGGTGAATACTGAAAGAATTTTTCAACAAATTTAAAGGAGAAGAAAATGATGCAAATATCAAATGAAAGAGTGTTGAAATTACTTGCAAATGTGGATTTAACATTATTTTCGACATTTGTTTTCCAAAAAAAGGGGTACTCCAAAATATTTTTGTTATTGTGGGTATTTGGGGCACCAATTCTTAGTATGCCTATTTATCACCTTTGCATAATAATGTTCAAAAGATTATTTGATGTATGTCTAAATAAATTTATTTTCAATGTATATTTGCCTTATATCGATTCAATCTGAACTATGATAATATTTATAAACATATTAAAATATAAGTTGATTAAAACTTAGGTTGAACTTAGTTTAACATCAAGGTCGAAAAGACAAAATACTAGCACAAATGTATTTATTAAACATGTGTTACATATTCATTTAGAACATCATTATGCAAAAACAATATATACCAGAAATTATAACAAATGTCCACCATACAAAAATTATTTCCAAATAGCTTTTTCTCATTAAGGAAAAACAAGTCCATATTTACAATTATCTTTTCGCACTCTGTCATTATATAATTTTTATGTTTTCTCCACCTGTAAAAACAACACAGTCCTTAAACAACGTAATAAGATAACCTAACATGGTAATGAGAATTGTTTAAACCACATGAAAAACTTTTAAGACAATGGTTCAAGTATAAACACACATAATTAAAACTGAAATTTTGGAGAACAGGTTTGGGTGTATCGATCAGTTTTTATCAACTGAACAAATGTCTTTGAGCTGCCAGAATTTGTCATGAGCTTCAACCTTTTTTGAATACAGTCTATAGTCCTTGTTTTTCACATTACTATAATTTACCTTTTACTATGTTTTTATAGGTACACATTACAATACATGTATATCTTAATGTGACACTACAGCAAAATAAATCATAAAAAAGTTACTGGCGTGATTTTGTCTTGCAGGAGCTTTCAAACCGAAGGACAGACATATGAAGTGTTAAAGAGAAGCTAATATCAAATGATATGAAAGGGAGGTACACAGACCACTGCGATTATTACAGCAGACAACTGGCATTGTGTTTAGGTTTCCCAAACCATGACTGTCAGGTACAACACTACATAACATACCAATATACATGTATAAAATGTTGAAATACAATTTTTCCTCATTTCCTCATACAAAATCCCGCTGCATATCTACACAGAATGAAATGTATATCACCTATACTTACCAACACCTGTGTACACATGAGACAATTTGCATGATTTTTACATCAGTTCCCAGAACAAACACATAACATAATAATAATAATAATATATGTGTACATTCACATACATGTATGTACACAGACAAGGTATTTAATGTTAGCTATATGTTGTCCTTCATACATATTGACCAATAGCTGGATTTGGAGCTACCTGCATGTACAAAGAAACGTTGCACATGACTCAAAACTCCTTGGCATGGTTGTAAATTCATCACTGAGAACATCACAATACAACACTTAATACTATGAGATTGCAAATTCACATCTTCATCTTGCTTATTTCTTCAGCTAGGGATCTCATTAAAAAGTCCTTCCATTGACTTTTTAATGCTTTGAGATTCAGTCATATTATCACTAGATATGTTATATTTTATCTCAAAGACAACAAAACAAGTCACCTTCTTAATAGCTGACAGAAACATACATTCATAAAAGTGAAAAAAAAAAAAATTCTTGATTGTAACTCAAGAAAATTTGCACTTCACATACACTGTACCATATTTACAAATTAAAATGGAAAATATACAAAACAAACATGAAGATTTTATAACATAAATATATGTTTTATGAAACAAATATATTACACACATTGCCTTTCAACAAAATATAAGAAAAATAAAAAGGTATGCCAATTATTTACTACCTGGAAATACCGAGGTTTGAATTATATTCATGAATTGCACTTCAAAAAACATGAAACCCCATAAATAAACTGTTTTAAGAAGTAAAATGTAATTTTTGTGATGGCATGAAAGCATTTAACTTTTATCACCAATAAAACAACATATTAAGATATGGGAAAACAAAAATTCATTTCACTGCAAAAAAATACCTCAGCAGTTGTTTTGGGTAATTATCACATAACTTAGAATACTGTTCTTTTCCTTTTCAAAAATATTATATATACCAATATATATATATATATATACACACACACAAATTTTCAGCTTGCATACTATTTTTAGACTCAATGAGTGGCATTGCTTAATTTAATTTTCTTTATACATGATTAAAGGTTAAGAAACCAACCTCATGCATATTTGTATACGTTATCAGAGTTACGTTATTTACATCTTGTGGTCAACATTTACAATTCATTTTTTCACAAGAGAATTAAGTCATGCATACACAACATTTAATAAATACTGATATTTGTGATGTCTTGTTAAAAAACATTTCTGAAAAAAAATAAAATTTCTTCCTCAGTTCTAAATTCCAGTCTCTTGTGTCCTTTAGCATTAATCCACCCAAAATGTGCGACTTCACTGCTGGAAAAGAGAAAATAGTAAAAAACTAACATTATTATAAAGCTGTTACGACACTCTCTTGGAAGGTTAAATGATATACTACTGGAAAAAAGTAAGTTTCAGCACCTCAAGTAATATTTTATGATGTTTATTTTCTCAAAAAAAAAAAATGCATTTGGGGAGGGGGGAGGTTTCTCACGTGTAGTGTAATTGAAACATACATGTAACTTTCCATAATTCATGTCCTGACAAACTAAATATACCAACACAGCTTGTGAAGGCCAAACATTCAAAGGGGGAAAAATACTGAGGCAAACAAAACATTTGTGAACGGTACACATGGGCTTTATTCGGGGCAATATCCTGTGGTTAGTGGATTGATAAATCTGTTTTTCTTTAGTAATTAACACCTTTCAGTTGTACATGTAAGTTGTTTGTCAGCTATGCGTCTTCAAAGTGTTAACGCTAGCGCAGTGTAATGACCCAGAAGCCTCTCACCAATGTGGTCGCTGTGAGTTCAAGTCCAGCTCATGTTGGCTTCCTCTCCGGACGTAAGTGGTAAGGTTTGCCAGGAACCTGCGGATGGTCGTGGGTTTCCCCCGGGCTCTGCTCAGTTTTCTCCCACCATAATGCTGGCCGCCAACATATAAGTGAAATATTCTTGAGTACAGCGTAAAACATCAATCAAAATAAATAAATAAATGAAATCAAAGTGTTAAGTATACATCATGAGCCATTCTTAACAGCAAATCAAGCAGTAATCAAAATCAGCATCAGCACAAACACCATCCAGATGAATATTTCAACTATAAAAGAGTGAATGTAGCACAGATAGAAACTTTCTGATGCCTCAGCATGAAATCAAGTCCAATTTGTTAGAGAGGGCCAAAGTTTTCCACCAATTGTCAACTACATGTAATACAAACGAAACTCAAGATTTGGGACCTTGAGATACACAGCAGACTGAATAACCATCAGGCTTGGCACTGATAATAGGAATACACAAGATCCTCCTATTTCAAATGACTGAATTGAAACAATTCTTCAGTGTTTACATGAAACACCAAGATATCACGAAAAGCGCATAGCTTGTTTTCAGAAAGGCTCTGCTATGTTGGTAGACACAAGCAGTGGACAAATTTTGGAATTCTAAGTGAAGCAGTTCTGTAGTATATAGTGGTCACAAGAATAAGGTTACAGACAGATTCAGAGACAGACAGACAACATACGCCTTCTGTGTGTTATAAGATATCATTGTTGGTGATTGATTTAAGTCAAAGTAAAATAAAAAAAACCAATTACAGAAATAACACATTAATAGACTTTTTGTTAAAAAAAAAGTAAACATAAGTCCAAGGTGAAACACTCATGAAAAAGGTTTATGAATGAAATGAAAAACTTCTTCTGATGCAAGCCCTGAAAACTACCCCAAAAAACCATAACACTGCAAAAAATAACATCAAATTCATTTCAAAACTCTAGTGTAATACCTTACTGGGTGTCATACAATATTGTCTTCCTCTTCGTCTCTGAACCAAATAAAAACTGAAGGCTTTAGCAATTTCAATACTTTACCATAAATATAAAATGTCCAAGCATATATGTATACAGCTTGAAAACAATTACAGATAAAAATATTTTTAAATGCTGAACGTTTTCAACACAAGCTGTTGAACAGGCCATATTTTTAACAATACTACCAATGTCATAATGTTTACAACATCCAAGATATGTACTGTTCATGGGAAATATCACAGCATGTAACAGTTTATTTGGAATGAGAGAAGTACAAGGATATAAACACCAAATCATGAAAGAAGGTAAAAATTATTTTAATAAGGACAGTGTAAAACAACAATCAAATATATAAATAAATGTTTTAACAAACAACTGGTTAGTGTTAGCCATGCCTGTAAGTCAAGAGCTTGTAACTTGCTAGGAAGAAAAGTGGATAATGAATAAACAAAGTCCAATCCTTACCACGGTTACTCTTCCAGGAAGGAGAGTTTTTAATCTTAGATCTTATATACTTCATAGCGCAATATTTGACTTTCGTAGTTGATGAATTGAATTCTTTGATTGCTGTTTAATGCCATTCTCATTACCCTAATTCCTCAACCTTTTCACATATGAAAGGGCACCTTTCTGTGCATTTCATGCATATTTATGATTTGACTTTGGAAACAAAACTACATTGACTGGACTTGCCAATTTCAGGGCTTCACAAAAAGTATAATTTTATCAGTCTACACAGAATAATGCCTTCAGCATATGCTTGAATAAAAACCTTGCAAACATGCAAAAAAGGTTGAAGAATTACAGTAATACTTTTATTTCCATAAGAAAAATGGATATTTACAAAATATGAAATACATCTCCAATCAGAAGACTTTCTCACATGGAAATCTCCCTTCACAAGACTTCCAATAGAACACCTCCCAATATGAATACTTCCCCATATGAACATCTCCCTTCACAAGACTCTCCCACAAGGACATCTCCCAACAGAAGACTTCCCCATATGGACATCTCCCTTCACAAGACTCTCCCACAAGGACATCTCCCAACAGAAGACTTCCCCATATGGACAAATCCCTACAGAAAACTCCCCCATATGGACAAATCCCTAATGGACTGTTATGTTTTCTGATCACAGAAATCTCAGACTTCATTAATGTTTTCTAGAACTATATTTAGTGAGATGTGTGGGTCTGTTTCACATATATTCATGTGAAATATATGGATTACGTGTCACTTCTGTATGTTCTATCTGTAAAGGTATTGTGATTGTTATAGCTGCACGACGTTCGGTGCATGTGTGTAAAGTATACAAACGCTGGCTGCGCTGTTTGTTGTCAGTTCTCTAAATACCACCCGCTCTTGAGTCAAACAATGATGTATACATCCACAATTAGTTTATGGTAAGAGCTGTATTGTTTTTTTTTTTGGTAAATGTGGGCAATGGATTGTTACTACGTGTATCGGAAACATGGTGTGATTTGTTTTAGTGGCGAGGTAAGATTGGCTGCACCAGGAACATTCCAAAATTCCTGTCATAGAAGACGAGATAGATACAAGCTGGGGAGTCCCAGAGAGAAGTGGTGGACTACGAGGCATGGCTTAGAACAAGAAAGTGAATGTGTTCATGTAGGAGAAAGAAGTACACTTTAATATGTAATTGAAAGCGTCTATTCTGCCTGGCTGACCATCTACCCCCAGCGGAGGCTTGCATGTAGATTTCATGTAGACAATTCTTGGTGCGGACCAACAGCCAGCCATCAATGAGGAGATATCGGTGTCTGTTCATCCTTCCCTACTTCGCGGGCGACAGGGATAAACCCCGGCTAATCATGCTGGGTCAAACCTGTGCATTGTAGATGTAACAACCCGTTCTCCATAATACGCCGTTGGCGCCATAATACCAGCAAGACTAGCGTACAAGCCCACTGCCGTCATCTAAGACAAAAAGTTTACAGCATGTCATATACGTTGTTTTCACAATCAACAACCTAAAATCGTTCAAAATAGGATATGCAGTTTGAGACCAGTTATATCAAATTTATTAAACTTGTGATGTAATTTTCATTTGTTCCTTACCAAACGCTCAGAACAAATGAAATAAATTTTGATATAACAGGTCACTCACTGTATATCCTCTATGTAAAATATAATTTACACGAGAACTTAACTTACACGTCAACAGACTGGACCACACCCGAATCACCAGGAGGGCTCTTTTCAGCACATTGCTTTGACTCATAATCCCTATAAAACCACAGAAAAGGAAGACAAAGAACAAAGGAGCGTGGCACAATCACCCAGGCCTTTCACTAATGTGGTCACTGTAAGTTCAAGTCCAGCTCATGCTGGCTTCCTGTCCGGCTTTAGATGTGAAGGTTTGCCAGCAACCTGTGGATGGCCTCGTGTTTCTCCCGTCTCTGCCTGGTTTCCTCCCACTATAATGCTGGCAAAATTAAACACCTACAAACTTAGCATGCTACTTTGTAGAGTTCCAAAGAGTTGTCTCCTGAGAGTGAACTGGTCTGTAACTGATGTACCTCACCATTATTCTTAGATCTAATCCATTCTATTTTCCATATCAAAAATGATAACTGGTCATACTGTGACCTTTGATTTATTTATTTATTTTATTTTATTTTATTTGAATGGTATTTTAGGCCATACTCAAGAATATTTCACTTAAGCGATGGCGGACATTATGGCAGGAAGAAACTGGATCGAGCCTGAGGGAAACCCATGACCATTTGCAGGCCAACATTATGTTGGGAGGAAACTGGACCAAGCCCGAAGAAAACTCATGACCATTCGTAGGCCAGAATTATGGTGGGAGGAAACTGGGCCCTTTGATACAACATCATGTCTACCACCACACAGAAAGTCCAAATAGAACTGAAATCAATCCCTTTGACACATCGTAGACACTGTTTTGTAGCATTCTCCAAGTTCAATTATGGTTAGTAAGACCAGCAAATAAGTTTTGAGGTGAACTCTTTGCGCTAAAAGCGTAAATTTGAATTTCGTTCAGTATGATTTCCGAAATGACTTCTCTTCACCATACTCCACACACCCTGCAAGTCATCCCATGACGTCAGTTGTCACAGACATATGATCTAAATTTAGGTCACAAGTTTGTAGCCAAATGTTTCAATAAATGAGGAGTTATGAATGTAGATATCTTTGAAGAAAATTCTATCAAATTTATTAAACTGATGATGTAATTTTCATTTGTTCCTTGCCAAACGCTTGGAACAGAATGAAAATTACACCACTTGTTTAATAAAATTGATATAATGGGTCACTCATTGTGCATCCTCAATGCAAAATATAATTTACACACAAACTGCAGACATTACAGAAACCCACGTCTCTGAATGGCCTTAACTTACATATCCTCAGACTGGACCATACCCGAATCATCAGGAGGGCTCTCTTCAGCACTTTGCTTTGACTCATAATCCCTATAAAACCATAGAAAGGAAAAAAAAGGACTTTCCTGACAGTTTCAAATAAAATCAGATAAAACAATGAAACATGCATGATAGATTTTTGTGCCACTGCAGTGTACGAGATGTCCAAAAGTTAAGCTGCTGCTATTTATTACTAACTTTAGATTTAACTACAATATTCACTGAGTGGCATGGCCCTCAGGCCCATGCTCATACAACTTTTAGAATACATATTCTTTATTTATAACTTTTCTCACAAATCATGCCACCTTATAACATATTTTCACATGATTATGTACATTACCGATAATTCCAAATGATAGAATACAGCATAATTATAGTAGCATAACAAGGTGGGCGAGGTGGTTAGCATGGCAGCGCAGAGTAATGACTCAGAAGTCTCTCACTAATGCAGTTGCTACGAGTCCAGTTCATGCTGGCTCCCAAATTAATAAATAACTAAACCCAAACTAAAATGTACACAGGGATTTTCATAGTACTGCATGCCTAGGACTTTATAATGGACGAAAACTATACCCAGATCAGAATTATCAGCAGTTCTTATAGACTTAATTGATTTTGTTAGCAAAGTTAATCTTGTATGGCACACGTTAGCCCCTGAACGTTTAATTTACACCAAGGTCCACTTTGGTGATCAAGGGAGATAGCCTTTCCTTACCTGCCATCCTGTTGGTGCATACATTGGAAATGCTGGGAAAGTTTCACGGCAAACACAATGCTTGTGGAGAAGAACAATATACACCAGCCCAGGGAAAACCAAATTGCATTCTGAAATAGGATGAACGCAGTCTCTTTCTTAAATTATACATATACTTCACAATTTCACACAATTTTTTTCTCTAGAGTTTCATCCAAACTGATTATATTTAGAATACATCATTGATCTATGAAGTTTCTAGTATATTTTACTTTTTTGTACATCTAGTAAATAGTGAAGACATGTCTATCAGATACTGAATTGTTCTCAATAGGTGAGTCATCAAACTTTTCAACTACTTATCATTTATTTATTAATTGAATTGATGTTTTATGCCATACTCAAGACTATTCCATTCATATAATGATGGCTGGCCTCACTCAAAACGCAATGAGAACAAATCCTGTCAACTTGGGCAGCTACAAGGGTTTGGTTTATAGAGAACCAAATCACCATAGCAATCGGTTACAGTAGTAACCATACCTATGCATATATGATGGTCGAAGCAGGACTGACATTTTATGGGATACTATTTGCATCAGTTTAGCTTAAAATTACTTTTACTCGCATTTTCTTTACTTGTATGCCTATATTTATACTATCATTTCTGAAATAAATCAATCACTTTTTAGCTGAGACTAGCAGCAGTAGAAGTTGCTCTGTCTGTCTGTCTGTCTGTCAATCCATCCGTTAGTCTCTACAATTTTTACAGAGGCCATTCACTTAATCAGGGGCCTGAGTGTAGTACATGGACTTCTTCAGGAATGTTGCAGCGATTGTGCTTGTTTCTGTATGATCAATATTTCTATGTTATAGCCTGAACCCATTAACTTTTCTGTCACTATAGACTTTCATAATAGTTTGTGACTGATAACAGTGTTTCCTGAATAAGCCTCTCATTTACAGGGTTAGGATTTATTTATTTATTTGTTTTCATGTTTTACTCTGTACTCAAGAATGTTTCCTTTTTACAGCGGTGGCTAGCATTATGGTAGAGGGAAACGTTAGGAAACCCACAGCCATCTGCGGGTCGCAACAGAGTTAGCAACAATAGTCAATAAAACAAGCTGATGTGGTGAAATATAAGTTCAACTGTAGAATGAATTCTAAATTTTTATTCCAAACATACTTCTTCAATAAATTCTCATCCACAAATGTTAAAATGTGCAGCAGCAAAATTAACAATTCCATCCAGAGTGAAGGTGTTCAAGAAAAGTTTGTATCATACACAAACTATGTAAGATAATACATGTACCAGTCAGCTGCCAAAGTTAATTGTATAACATTATCAGTACAAGAACTGCTGCAGTATTGCAGGCTGTTCTGATATGAAAGGCACATCATCCTTGCAATAACAGCTTAAAAGCTTACTCCTAATAATATCAAACAATGAAAAAGCATAATTAAACGCTAAAGTATTCTGTTTTTTCTTCACACATTAAAAAACAGACTGTCCCATCTAATGAATGGATAAGACATTTTAATAAAACAGGTTACCATATATGCACTTTTGTTTCATTTGAAGCTTCTGAAATGTTGCCTCAACTAAAATAAGTTTATACACAAAAAAATGTCCAATTATGATAAGTAGATATATAAAATGACAACAAACATAAAAGATCACACTTACAAAGGCATCCAGGGTGTATTTGCAGACTCCAATAGTAAACATGTCTGCAAACAGCTTGTAAAGTATGTCACATTTTCCCAAGTCATTTTTTACCTGCAAATAACCACAGAATGTCATGAATTCAATACTTTAGTAGTTGACTTAAGTCACACAATCACCTAACAATCATCTAACAACCAAGGTGAGGCTGCAGATGTAGCAGGGCGCATATTTGAGCAGGTCTGTACTTTCGCAGGAAGCACAGGGTAAATGTCTGCGGTGCGAGATGGCAGAAATCTGACACTACTCCAAGAGAAGTATGCATGAGGATGTGTGGCTGTCCTGGAGGTAAACAAAGGAAGAGCTATGTAGGGCTAGGACAATTCTAACGGCTCGTCTATATAACCTTCCAAGGCAAATCTGGGCAACATGGATTTAGCTGTAAAACATAACATCAGTACCATGTGAAATCAAAGTTTAACTGAAATTACATCCTTTGTGCAAATCCTGTCAATGAAAATTTTTGACTGACTTGCATTTTTTTTTAAAGATTCATAAAATGCAAATGAATAAATACCTATGATTTTAGACTACATCGTCAATATCACAGCTGATGTTTCATGGTAACATTATAAACCTGCATGTTTTTCACAATCAATTGTCGCCCACAAACTTCAGAGCCCACAACAAAAAAGTTTAAAGAGTATTCATTGTTTCCTAATTTTTTTTTTTTTGCAAACACTGTTGATATATGGCAAAGGCAATTGTGAGCACTAGATACTCAGCTACATGTACATGTAGGTGTTTAGAAAACACATGCAATATATGTCCATCATAAATGTTTGACAAACACTGTTTGTCTCAATAGATGTAAACATACACCATAACTTACAGCATTGCTGGTGTATGTAATGTAAGAGTTCAGGGTTCTTGTAAGCCTGTATACGTAATTCCCAGATTCCTTGAAAAAAAACCGAAAAAAAAACCAAATCATGACAAAGTATGGCGGCAAACAGAAGTCTAGTGACTGATCTAACTATTATTGATCTCTTTCCTGTAAAATAATTTTAGTACAAGTATTATCAACATCTTTACATGAAATACTGACATATGTACGACCAACTTGTGAAGAATACATATGGGTTTATAATCAGACTCAACCATTCACTGACATAGCAGTGGCTCAACTGGATAACTGTAGTGTCAGAATCATTACGCTGAGGCACTGTCTTGCATCTTGCATGTCAACAAAATGTAGATCTTTTAAGAATGTTTCAGTTCCACAAACCTACTTTGTTACGAACAGAACACTAGTATCATTCTGAACCAATCAGACCAGCATATGAATAAAATTTTTCCATAAGTTGTCCCAGGCATGTTACTAAATGCTACTCATATATTTGTAACGAGTTTAACCACCCTATTTCACCTGAAATTTAGCATTTTTCAAGTGACGCAATCTGCTTGATTCTGACTGATTCATTCACTGTATTGTGTCACTTAAGAGGTTTTGTTGTGAAGTTTGATCAATGTCTTATCAGAAAAACTGTAAGTGTGATACAATCTATTGTCTCTACCTCAATGGTAAAACTACACAATTTCTGAGATTGTTTACCCGTTCTAACAGAGGTGTGGCACCATTATTCAGATAGTCTTCCGTACTTCTCAGAGCAGCCGCCAAATTGTCCACATCAACCTTCATGAAGTAAAAAACATGCAGTATTTAATATTCATTATAATCATTCACATTTCATTATTACTGTAGCAGTGCTTAGTACCTAACAGGTATTGGACGTAAAATTTCGTCCTTGACACCGCAGGTATTCTGAGGTTTGCTTGAGGTTTCAGGGCCACACTGACATATATGACATATAATTTCCTCTACCAAATGAAGTTTTAGGAGGAAAATTTGAAGGTATTTACAGTAATTAAAACCTGTTACATGGTTTCATTAATTATTTACTGGTTTGAAAAATACCTAAAACATAAGCACTGCTGATTTAAGATACTTTGAATGGTAGTCTTTCAGTGGACAGAAACATTAGTCAGGCATTGTCTTTCACTTTAATTTATACCTAGGTTGTCAGTTTCATAGTCACCACATACAGTGTGCACACTGTATTTACACACATTCAATAACGGCAAATTGAAATTCTGATATCTAACCTGCTTTTTGTCACACTCTGGCTGAAATTGTCACCTTATGTCATTTTTTGTTCTGTTTTGTCACATTTAAAATGTCTATTCAGGGGTAATAATATAAGAATGATAACTGACATCCAATGAAATCACTGCTGGTTTCACGTGATCATATTTTTCAATGAACTAAACAACTTCATATTACTGAACCCCAACAATTTAACTTCATTCAACAGCTTTGTCTCAAGTCAATACATATACTTACAACCACCTGGTTCTTCTGATTATGTAGAGTTGTTACATTTGTCTTCAAGGAATTCTGCAAAATAAAAATATTTCCATTTATTAAATGAGTGAATATATTTTCAATCCTCCAGGAATTGCAATCTTACATGACAATGAATCTGGTCAGCAATGATAGAAATACATTATAGTAAAGACCTACACCTGCAAGACTGGAATACATATATTGAAGGATGAGAAAACAACTGGTCAAAACACATTTCAGCAAAAACCAGGATATTCAAACTTCTAAAAGTATAAAACTTTCTTTTCTGAAGTGATTTCAATTGATAAGATGGAAAACAAAGTGGTAATAATAAGCAAAAAGGTTGGTCTGAACAAAGGCGGCCATCATGAGAAGTTTTCCGAACCAATCATGTTGGTATCAGATTGCATTGCCTAGCCTGTGACACAGTCACAGCTGATAACGCTGAAACAATTGTTACTTTGTTACCAACTTTTCTTTACAAAAAATAGCAGCTTCTTACTACAGGAAATATTGTCATTTCACATTCATTTCCAGTATAACTGATCTGAGCGTTTCCTCTTCATTAACAGATCTTTTGAAAAGGTTTCACAGCCACAATCCTACTTTGTCCATGATTAAGATCCTTGAAACATTTTAACAATCAGACAAGCATAAGAATAAAACTGCTTTGAGATGTTGTCCCAGACATGCTATTAAATGCTGTTGATGTTTTTTAATGAGTTTAACTATCAAATTGTTTCACTGAATTCGTAGGCCTACATAGGGCTACTTCGTCGTGTTGTGGTAACGTTTATGTAATTACAACGCTTCCACTCTGATATGTAAATTTGTCAAATATTTGCACATTATTAACTCCAGCTTAGATTTATTTCCATGTTTCCAAAATTGAGCATGAATCCCAAGTGTACAAAAAAGCTCCTGTAAACATCCACTTAAGGACAGTCACTACAGGGTCTGATCTGATTCCTCTAAGCATCTGAAGGTGACATGAACTGAGTCACAGGCAAAGCTGGGGACGTACATGGTAATCGCAGAACATACGCAGCAGATCTGCATTTTCTCAGCAGGCAATCCGAATGTACTAAGGCCTACTGTACAAACAGTACAAAGATATCAAACAGTGGAAGAGATACACATTTAATTTCCAGGAAAGCATCTGTAGTAAATGGCTGGTCACATCACCCATGTTCACAGCTTTTTCTGCCCTACTACCGAGCCGATTACATGGAAAACATTTATTTATCTATTTGTTTGGTGTTTTATGCCGTACTCAAGAATATTTCACTTCTATGATGACGGCCAGCATTTTGGTGGGAGGAAACTGCACAGAGTCCAGGGAAAACTCACAACCATTTGCAGGTTGCTGTTCCCACAAACGACCTTAGAACAAGTCAGCATGAGTTGACGGGGGCTTCCGTGGCCGACTGGGTGAGCACACCCGCGCAGCACAATGACCCATGAGCCTGTCACCAATGCAGTCGCTGTGAGTTCAAACCCAGCTCATGCTGGCTTCCTCTCCAGCCGTACGTGGGAAGGTCTGCAAACAACAAGGTCTGGATGGTTGTGAGTTTCCCCAGCCCAGTTTCCTCCCACCATAATGCTGGCCGGCATACTAGAAGTGAAATCCTTTTGAGTACAGTGTGAAGGAAAAAGAAAATAAACAAATAAATGAGCTCACAGTGGCTCCTGGGTCATTGCGCTACCCTGGCACATTTTCCACCTTGACCACGAGCTCCTCGATGGAAAAAAACATCTGAGTAACAAACTTTGTACACCCTGATGGTTTCAAATTTTATTTTTATTGTTTGTGGGTTTCTCACAAACAATAAAATCAACTTTGTCGTGAATTTATCCTGTTTGATCATCAGCAGGGTACTTTTCTGCAATCATAAGTATTAATTAAGACAAATAAAATGACATTTTGTACTCTTTCAGCATTTTGTACTCTTTTAAGGGTAATACTGAGCACCCATTGGCAGAAATGGGTGTCTTTGGCAGAGCATGAAAAAACCAATATGTTAAAGCTGTCAGTTGTGGAGAGAGCAACCAACGGTATATATTGGAAAGTTGCATTTCCCTATAGCTGGGCGCAAATTTTGAGAATGAAATACTTACCACAGAGTTTTGCAGGTTTAGTAATTCAGTGGTTCTGATGGAATCCACTGACCCAGCAAGATTATACAGCTCCTGTTGACAGAAAGATTATTAGGCTTTTAGAAGGTGCGACTGACACAAATAATCCCACTAACAGATTTAACTGATTTGCATGTATGAAACGCAGAAATCAAAAAAGCATTTGATAGAGTCCAATCCTGCTGATTAATTTACAATCACCCTATGTGTGATAAAACTCGTACTTGTGTGATAGAAAAAGGGGTGGGTTCATGTTTCTAGTATTTGTCAATATCAATAACAAATTATCTCACTAAAGACACCACATCACATGCTGCCTCAAAAGAAACACAGAAGCTGTTGTGACATGAAAGAATAGGTAAACCTTTTCAGGGCTAACTCAATATCAAAGCCTCATGTGGGAACTTGACACACATTCTGCACTCGGGCAGCGATGTGCACAGTTGGGGGGCCCCAAGGTTTTAATGACAATCAAATACTTCCTGTAAACTTAAAAAATCAGATAACTTGCAGCCCTTTACAGTGAAAACAACTGATAAATGGTCAACCTTAAGCAATTTTTAATGGACCACTAAGGTCTGTATATGTGTGAATATGCCGCCAAAATCAATTAAAAAATCTTCTTTTATCGGAATCATAATACATTTTAGTCTAGTCTAAAAATCAGCTGATCACCTGATAATGGGGCTCATTTGTTTTGGCTCACAAAAAAGTTGTTGATCAAAAAATTGTCTAACATGAACACTGTACTGCTCTGACTGACCAAAATTAGGCTTGGCATTACAGGTTTACTGTCATAAGAAAATCCATTTCCAACCAGTTTGTTTGCATCAGAACATACATACGTCTTCACAACTTAAAAATATAGGCTGTAATGATCTAACAATAGCATTCATTGTGCGGGAATTTCAGTGAAGAGATGTCAGACTAGAACTGACTTGAGTGTATTGAAATATAAAAAGCCGAGTTATACAGATAGAAAGGAATGGATTGTGAAAGCGTTAACATTGTTTAATCCATTGGGACCCTCTTCACCCCAGTTGGATTCAGGCAGAATTTTCTTTGATCACGCCACATGAGTGTTCGAAGCACATGGTGGTTTGGCAAGGCTGATAAGTTGTAGGGGAGAGGAGAGCGAGCATCCAATAACCCAAAGGGGACAGGATATATTAGGCATCTAGCAAAGAATCCCGATAGTCTACAACTTTGAGTTCATTATGTTGGGATTACAGCTTGTTAGACTCGATGAGTGGGAATCAGTACTGGTTTGATATAACTGGAATCATGGCCCTCTGAGTCCTTTCTGAGTGTGTTCAGGTACAGTAAGTATTTCTGACAAAGATTGAACGAAAATTTCTGCACCAACATGGAATAAGTTTCTTGTGAAAACTTTTTAGTAGAGTTAAAACTGCAACCATAGTACCTATGATATACGTCTACTGAGCTGATAATGAACTGCGTTAATCCGCTAAAAGTCAGCTCCCTTGTCCAGTTGTTGTTCTTTTCTTTTTTTTTTTTTTCACTGGTACTTCAGCGGACATTGATCAATGACTGATAGTAGAAGAGAATAGGTTATCCCTGCGGGCAAACATGCATGACGGGCAGCAAGCACAGCTGGATAAGGTAGCTATCATCCATTTAGTTTGTGTAAACACCAGTCGGCCACCCCACCTGGCAGCGTTCTCAGAAATTTAAATACTTGGGTGTAGGGGTCGGGATATTTGAAAGTGTCTGAATATCTAAATTACAGAAGAATTACATTACCATCAACTGTTTTCTCGCTGAAGTGTTTGAATGACACCATCCATAGAAATTTAAGTCCCTGAATAATGTTACAGTATTGTCATGTCACAAACTGCTCTGTAATGAAGCAGAAGCTGAAAACAATTCATGAAGACTGCATCTAAGTCTTTTATGTATATTATGATTTAAAATCTAAGTGGTATAAAATATTAATTTGCCTCTAAAAATGCGTATTTTTGGACAAAATTTTAAGTCATTTACAGTAAGTATATTTTTATGCATTTCTGTTTTAGGTATGTATATTATTTTTTTATCCCCCCCCAGTTGTGGCATTTGGTAGATGAGTAATGCGTTAAAAATGCACCCCACATAAAATATTGTTTAAGCAGGTAGGGTGTAGGGTGGCTTTACATGGATTCCTATGGCACCGTCCAGGGGTAAGTACACTTGAGTAACTTGAAACATACTGACCGTGCGAGTCGCTTGTGCTGAAGCATCTGCATTGGCATCAGCCACTAAATCATCTCCTAGGCTTCTCAGAGATTGGGCAAAATCAAACAAATCAACGTCAGTCAAAGGCTTGTCCAGCTGAAATAACAACAGACTACATGTACTGATGCATTTCTATGAGTCAAATCAACACGGGATACATTTTAATTACCATTATGTATACAAGTTTTACAAGGTACTGAACTGGGTTGCTGTAACTGTTTAATTTAAAAGCCCACAGACAAATCACAACCATGTAACAATGTTCTCTGTGCACATCTTCTCACCAAAACTTATTACTTCAATTGACTTTGTCGAGAAGCTCTACAGGGGGATGGTGTTGATGTTTAATTATGCTGTCCATGCTATACTGGTGAACTTTTTCAGGAGTGTGTGATATAAGTGGAGGGCTATTAAGTGGTCTCCAAGAGACTACACTTGTGCCTTTTATCGTTTCTTTTCACCAAATCTCTGAGAGCAATAGATATTGGAAAGGGGAGGGGGGGGGGGGGGGTAATTTTGCCTAAGAATAGGTTTGAACCAATATCTTGTGTGACTATGTGATCTGAAGGGAGGCACCTTGAGGGCTCAGCCAAGACCTACTCCCACTACAGATTGAAAATTCCTTCTACAGCACACGATAGCTTCCACAGCTTTAGTACCTGGCCTACCACTCACCTGTGTGATAAAAAGATCCGTGTCTACATTGACGGCATCCTTCACACTCTGGAAACTACTCTCTAGTTGTGGGGTTATGATATTAACAGACACCGCCAGGTGAGATTGTAATGAGGACAGCTGACCTTGAAAGTCAATGTACTGAAAACATAACAAACTAACAGAATCAGGTCAGAAGATCACACATGAAACTAATATAACACAATAATAATGCATCAATCACTGAGTAGAGTAATTTCCAAGCTAATAGGTGTATTTAAGAAATAAAAAAAAAAAAAGATTTGACGGCAAGGCCACCAAAGAGCTGCTCTGTAGGAGACATAGGTCATCAACAATGGAACATGCTCCTTGTATTGGGCTTTATATGTATATGCAAAAGCTGAGATCAATACATGCAGTGCATTTAAGATACCACCGTTAACATTTACCATAACACTGCTATAAATGTCATTGGACACTGACATAGACAATCTGACTATGATATCAGCTACACCTGAACTTTGTACAAGGGAGATAAACAGGGATTTAATACACATGCATCATCTGTAATCTTCTCCAAAAGTATGTGTATCAGTGCACATTCAAACATTTACATATAAAATTATTACTGCACATATACTGGAATAAAATGTACTGACTTAATCACACACAGGTTACTCTTCTTTATACAAATGTTAGAGAAGAAAACAAAAGAAGCATGTCAAAGGACATTTTGGTAAAATAATCCTGTTTTCATAAGCAACTGGTCTTTCAATCACCGTACATATAAACTTTGTTCAATATTGACCTATCTGACGATATGGTTGAAGACACATACAACAAAGATTAACATACACCTGCATAATCCAGGTATTCATCAACATCATAGAAATTGTTCAGGCGAATAGCACTGTAGGCTGCCTTTCCCTCAATGCAGTCCCTTAATAAACAAAAAAGTGTACATGGAGCATTTTAATAATTGCAATATTAACACATCACTGCTATCATTCAGAAGAAACTTCATCAGACTTAAACTTTAGTCAACTATCAGTGTTTAAGGAAAATGCATGACATTAGAGTAAAATTTCTATTTATTTACTTATTTACCTGATAGTAGTTGAACGCCATACGCAAGGATGTCCACTTATGATAGCAGTCAGTTTTATTGTTGGAAGAAAGTGCCACTAACAAGTTACTGAGGAACTTTTCCTCATGTGTTTACAGATAAGCAAGCATGAGTGGTTGATGACAAGTGGCCGTAAAAGGATACATGAAATGCTTGTTTTCTTCATACAGAGAATACGATTTGGATTAACATATAAATGTACATAAAAGTCTCTCAGCTTTCTTCTTGGGGCAGGAAAATGGCTCTAGTGTCGAGTTTCCCAAAGGGCCCCACGTCAGTCTGGAACTAAAGTATGGTGAACTACTGTGGTCACATCAATGGTGATGACTGTCAAAACAACTTTTTGGGAGGGAATGCCCAAATTGCTCCTGCATTCCCATTATGTTTACTGATGATGTAATTTTCGAATATTTCCAACCACTGACGGAAAATATGCATAAAATAGAGGAGTTATTAGGAAATATAAAATATGCCTAAAAATTAAATGTTTTTTTTTGTAACTTTTTTTTGGCATATCTTTCTTCATTTTCCTTAAAACCATACACTTTGCATTAGAGTACCTGTTTATGCATCCCTTAATAAATACAGGATGGTCGTATTACCCTACTATCACCAAAGCTTGACAAACAGTGAGCAACGGGGAATCTACCAATTCCCTACCCAAGGGCCAAGTTTGAATCTAACCATCTGGGCATGGTCTGTTCGTCACAACATTTTAATATTTTAATAAATACATAACCTCAACAGATAAGACTTTAGTAATTTATCAAAGTTTTTAATTCAATGATTTTACGATAAACATGTTATATCTGTGATAACATTACCCCTGAAAAATAGGCCAACACACGTAATCCACGTGACCTGTGAGAACGTGTGTACGCAGCAGTGTATAACGGATACATGCTCTCAAAACACATAGTACATGGGAAAGTCTATCAGTAACCTGCGGAAGGTTGTGGGTTCCTCCGAGCCCGGTTTCCTCCCACTATAAATTTGCTGACCGACATCGTATGTTAAAAAGTGAAATATTCTTGTGCAAAACACCACTTAAATAAACAAACCAATAAATAAATCAAAACAAAGGAAAGAAGAATAATGATACTCATGCCTTATACACATAAATTGAAAATTAAACCTTCAAATGTATATTTTGACATTATTTGCTATTATAAATAGAACTAGTTTCTATAATTATGCTCACCACACTGGGTGAGAAGGCAAGCTGGTAGCTGTATAAAATATCAAATATCGGTACTCTCAAAGCTCATTTCACAGTTGCACCAGTGTCACCATGTCCAGTTAGAATTCTTATTTTACTTCTGCATCAATTAAAATTCACCATGAAAGTCGAAAATTTCAACAAATGCCTTTCCTCAATGTCCTCATCCCTGGCACAACATCCAACTCCAGTATTAGTATTTATCAAAAAGCCAACCAACACACCGACCATCTTAGAACATCTGACAGCTTACCCTCATCACAAAGTACACTGACCCAATGTGAAACCCATCCAGACTAATGTAACCAATACCAGAACAAGAAAACTAATGGAAGCAATTGTAATCTGAGGTTTTTTAATCCCCAAAGCCTATGATGACCTCATTCTTGATGTACCCTGTTAATCCTTCAGATCTACCCTGTAACAACATTATGTGTCCCATTTAGTTTGACATCATGCATGTTAGTTTGTTTGTGTTGTCATATCACCCACAATATGTGCTTTTTGTACAATATGTTGTTTACAATATGCTTTTTTTAAACTATGTGGTTTACAATTTGCTTTAAGCTTCACACTGTTACGATTATATTTATTTATTTATTTGATTGCTGTTTTACACCGTACTCAAGAATATTTCACTTATATGATGGCGGCCAGCATTATGGTGGGAGGAAACTGGGCAGAGCCCAGGGGAAACCCACGACCATCCGTTGACAGATCTTCCTACATAGGGCCGGAGAGGAAGCCAGCATGGACTCACAGTGACCACATTGGTGAGAGAATCCTGGGTCATTACGCTGCGCTAGTGCGCTAACCAAGCCACAGAGGCCCCTGTCATGATTATAAGTCTAGTCATATCACCATTTTCTCTACATTTACTGCACCCATGCACATAAGTTAAAGGTGGATGAAACATAAAAATGACAGATGAAAAAAGTTCAGATGAAAGAGTGCGAAAAGCTATTCCTTAATGTGGTCTTCAATATTTTTTCTCTTTTTTCTTTTTTATAGTCTTTGTTTAATAATGTCATAAATGAGGATGAAACGCCGGTTTAAGAAATATTTTTGGGCTAGACTTTGTTCTTTTCAGCTCACAAATGTATTAAACCTCAATTTGTATCATATTTATATTATTAATATGTTCATGAATATTATCATAATTTAGGTTTCGATATAACAACAAATTTACATTCAAATAAATTTATTAGACAAGCATCACATCCTTATTTAGAACATTATTATACCACAACGATAAATACCAAAAGTTGGTCCTAAATACCCACCATACAAAAATATTTTCAAATACCCTTTTCTCTTGAAAAAAAAAATCAAAAAGAATACCAAAGATCATATTTGAAAATAAGTTTTGACGCTCTTTCGTCTGATTTTGGCATCATTTTTATGTTTTCTTCTCCTTTAAGGTGTTTTAAGTTAATGCTGTACTGTAACATGCCAACTAGCTATGTTAGAATTCATGAAACAAGATTTTGTCAACTCTGCTATCGTCATTGTAACAACCACGTTTGCTTCCAATACCTGCATTTTTTCATCATGCCCTGTCAGGAATGACTTGTATGTCTTGTATGAATTCAATGAAAATTTACCAAGCTGCATATGAGTTGGAAAGCAGGTTGGCTGACTGCTGAAAAGTTTGTTCTCCATTAACATATGCCTTTACTGAGACTGGGTCAAAACGACCTGGAATTTATCCTACATTTTTAATTAATAGGCTTAGGGTGCAAACAGCTAAATTTGTCTGCCTGAATAAGAGAGAAAAGGCGACCGGGAAAGGCATCTCACCTGAGGATACCAGAGACTGTAATATCCATGCTGGAATTGCCATAGAGAGCGTTTCCGATAAAGTAGCCCTCACCAAGTGGACCTCCTGGTTTGTCCAGAAACTGTGAAGAGAAATGAGATAGTATTTTATCTGCAGCCAAAGACTGCACATGTATATCTATAGTAGAGTGATTTACTAGCTGAAGCTAGTGAACCATACCATGAAAAAAACCTTGTGGATCTAATATAGCATCATACATCCATCAAACTCCTCCTGTTGCATTTGTATCTATATTTAACAATGTTAATGCTTATTCAAACATTACAGCCTATTATAAAAGGCTACATTTGAAGGAACAAGATTTCTGAAATGAAAAAATTTGAATCAACGCTTAACCATGGTCAAAATCAGAATGATTACTTATTCTGTCAACAGATGCCATGATAAACACTGTACATGCTATAATCACATAATAGCCAACAACAATTACATGCAGAAATACATGGAGATAAACAATACCTTTGAAAATTTTCACTCTTAATACTTTGGAACAAAAATATCACTTTTGAGAGAGAGCCTCAAAACTAAAAATATTGCAAAGCAGCAGAAATCTACATATCTGATATCCCTAGAATCTTGTCAGACAACGTTGCAATCAGAAAAGGTGGAAAAATCAGAAATGTCAAATTTTTCAAATTGATCACAAATTGCTATGACAAATTCTGACGGGTACTTCGGTGGTGGTAGCACTTTGGTGGCATGGACTCATCCTACCCAAAGGAAATGCAGTACTGTTATGTGAACAACTGCCATCAGCTTCTAAATTTAGCTTGCCACTGTTTACATATGCTGAGTTCAGGGCCTGCTGTCTGCCTCTGCCTTAGAATGTTCCAGAATACGCTCAGTTCGGGGCCTGTTTGTTTACAACAAGTGTTAAAGAATTTCCTTATTCTAGAAAATTCCACCAGTCTATATAAGACCTATGAAAGCAGGTCAAAAGAGGAGAAAAGAGAATTATTGAGAGTTTTGGATGCTTTTGCTGTGTGTAACTTTAGTAGGCCTTTTGTGCTGAATTTTGGTGCCTTTATAGCCTCTGGCTTTGTTATATCTCCACCGAGCACTTGTTCAGTCTGAACTTGTATATTTAATTTGTGCTCTTGTGTACACAGTGCTTATTAGTACACGGACCCTGTCTGTGGATTTGTGTGTATATTTCGTCATACACTCAGCTATACTGTGGATTTTCCCTCTTATGAATATTGCCTCTGTGCATTTATGCCTGTGTTGTTTTCAGCATTGTGGAATATATGCATCCGTTTGGACTTGACACCGTTGTACATCTGTTATCTGTTCTTGTTAAACCTAATGAATTCTTGAAAAATAAAATCTGCTACTTTTTTGTGCGGCTAAACTGTCATGTATTTCGAACAAGCCATCTCGTGTACACATACCTGTTAAATATGACGTAAAAACCCAAGTATATATAACGTACCTCAGTGTACAGTGGCGAGTTGATATCAGACGCAGGCTGACACACCCATCTCTCTAGAGGGGCCCCCAGGGCGTAAGTGAGGGTGGCAAGTAACATGAAAAGCCAGGAGAAGGCAAAAATCAGGATCACTGACCTGAAACATGCACATTTAACTGTTTAAGGTCAGATGCAACAAGGCTGTCTCGGGCCATCTTACAACAACATATCTCTTGTTACGTTTATCATTTATTAATGTAACGGTAATGAAGGATACCACCCTGCCACAATAAGGAAGACGCCAAACATCAATTAAGGACAAGCCAGTCGGCTTCACAAGTTGATTCCTGTGACAATGATTGGACAGGCCACTTAAAGTAAATAGTTGCAGGTGTCCATGATAAAGGGGGATAACTCCTGTCCTTGATAAAGGCGGATAACTTCTGTTCTTGATAAAGAGGGATAACTCCTGCTGGCAAAGAGTTACCAACAGTAGCCTCCATTGAGACCTGCCTTATACATTTAAGATGGCATTAAAAAGATATATTCTGCCCAAACTATGTAACATTTAGAAAAAAACAGCAATCCTTTCATGCTGTCTTAGAATGAAAACACAAATATATTCCTTAGCTTTAATGATTTATCATGATAAAGTTAAGAACATATAATCTTCAAAAATTTGGGAATGATAACAGCATTTTGAATAAAATCATAAGTTAATTACAATAAACAATGACGAGTGTTGAAATAGTTGATATATTTCATTGGACAGGTCATGGGAATTTGAGGGAGTCTATCATCGTTTGAAAAATACATGGGAAAGATAAAATGGTAAAACCTTCAATATGGATGTACCAGGAAAGAGAGAAAAAATAACACTTACCCAAAAAAGGAGGAAAAAAAAAAGAATCACTACTGGGCTAAGGATACTTAGGAAAACAACATGGATTTTGAGTACAACAGGTTAATTGTGGATTGTATACATATTTGTTGACAAATTTAATTACCTATTTATTTAACTGGTGTTTAACACTGAACACGTACGGCCTGAGAGGAAGCCAGCATGAGCAGGAGAGGAAGCCAGCATGAGCCAGCTGGTCACAGCAACTGCACTGGTGGGAGTTGCTGGGTCATTGCGTCGCGCTGACGTGCTAACCCCCTCTGCCACAGAGGCCTCTTGTTCACAAGTGTCTACAGTGTTGTCTACATAAATCATTTCCACAACTGAATTCAAAAGAATGCATAAATTCCAATGAAACACCCATTTGTATTAAAAAAAAACAGGGCTGAGGAATTAAGTGAAAGAAGTGTAACTATGGATAAGTAGAGAGATGACATTATATCATACGCAATCAGCATGTTTCCCCCAGCATTAGACAGACTGCTTCTCTCAGTGGGTGGATCATCAACGCTGGAGAAAAAGATCCCGAGGAAGAGGCCTAACCACATGAGGACCGTTATCACCAACACCAGTCCAGCCAATCCCATGCCAGCATTCACCCTGATATCAACATAAAGTAATTGATTGATTGGTGTTTTACACTATTTCATATAGTTTGTATAAATTTCATAGATATGTTTGCTGGTCTGATTGAATGGGTAATTTAAGCACTTACACGAACAGTTAACAACTCACCAGCTGATGTCACCATCATATGTCACATGCACCTGTGTGTTTCAATTATAGGACAGCATATCTGTACTCAACATTAATTTTAGGAGATTGTAAATAATTACAACTGGTAGCTTACAATTCCATCACATGAAAAGGTGTCAATTGTAAATGAGAGCTTATAATCTTATGATCTGGCTCATAATGTGCATAGGATTACTACCCCTTTTATGTTAAAGCAGCCCCTGCACTTAAGAATAATACATGTATGTTTATATCCTGTAGGGCAGGAACATAGGCAGTGAACACCAACAAAAGCCAGTGAGAATTTGAACACAAATGGCCCTGCGTCCTGACAAACTTTCTGACTGAAGCCAGGATTTGATCAGGACTTACAGCTTTTATAATAATACTGTAATGGTGTAGAGCTTAAATGCATCAGATCCCTCAGTTCTTAAAGACAGTCTGTCCAGTGGGTGTACCTGTAGGCATCATACTGTTTGACATAGTCAATGTAAACATCAGCAGCTCCACTGTAATCAGACACATTAAACGTTGAGGTCAGCAAGCTCATTATGGAGATCAAATCTTGTAAACTTTGGTCTTCAAAATTGTTCATGGTAGTTTTCACATCTGAAACAGTAAGACACATTTGTGCCAGGGAAATGCATGAAGTCAAGAACAGGGTAATGATGTTTATCAAAATGTATTGCTTAGAAAGAGTCTAAATGAGAAAGTGCATGGCTAATTCACTCATGACATACAAAAATTACTACTGCCGGTAAACATGGTAATGTATCTTCATGATTACAACATAAGAGGATTTTATGAATATATTTTTTTTACATGATTTTGACAAGCAAAATTTAGATTCAAACAAAATGTTTTAAAATAAATTTTGCTAAAACCAAAAAATGCAAACTTTTCTAGACAGCTGACCACTATTTTTGTTTTTTTTTTGAAACCGAATTAAAAAGCAAGTTTTAAGTGGTTGTATAATAAATAGGTTATTGGTCTGTATAGCTCGGTATTGTCTCGTTCTGGCACTGGGAAGCAGTACTTACCAGTTTGTGATATGACATTCCATGTTAAGTACATGAGAGATTTACTCAAGTCAATTATGATTTCAATATGCTAATACAGCACTTCTCACATTTCAAAGATTACAAAGGGATACCAGTTAAAATTGCTTATAGGCTTGAGAAGTGAATGCTGAAGTCACTCACCCTCAATGGCAGACTGGATCTTAGTTCTCAATTCACAGGGAAGGTCATTCAGCACTGTTAATGCCTACAAGAAGACATCAGCATATTGACAAACCAGGAACATATATTCAGGCATTGAGGACTGGTCATCAACTGATCTAAATCAAGATAGGTCTCCAGCTCTGGCACAAATTACTGTCAATAAACATACCTGTCATCCAAGAGTTAACAAATATCACACCCCTAAATCCACATGGAAATACACACATCAAACATCATTCTATTGTTCACAAAACCACAAATCTCAATATTTCGATCTGTTTCAGTACAAGTGCAAATCACAATAGCTGCAAGATTTCCCAACTAGTATTTTGTGTTGTCTTACAATAAGACACATTGTTCAGTGAATGGCCTAGGTAAAACCAGAATGCAGATGTCTGAAATATCCATCTTCCACCCCATAACATTTCCGAAAATAAATAAAAAGATAGTACAATACACATAAAAATATAGAATGTAAAATATGTCTTCTGCCTGCTCATTTAGCTGTAAGCATGAAAAAACATTATGATGTCATGTATCTGAATGGGGGTAACTATTAAAAAAAGTAATAATCAGACTGTCATTATTACTAAGCATGTACATGCTTAGATGATATAAAAGATACACACAAAGTTTCAGGGAAGTAGGTACAATACTTTAGCAGGCGTTCCATGGAGAAAATCTGTGCACATGAAAATTCATTATTGCACTAAGTACCTGAATGGGAGTAATTATGAAAATAATTACCATACCGTAATTAAACTTAAGCATGCACAAGTTTAGATAACGTGGAAGATGATTTCATGGAAATAGGTTCAGTACTTCAGGAAGAGTTGCATGGACAAAAACTGAATACATGTACGTAAGGAAGAGCACTATTACGCAGAGTACTAAACAGAGTAATTACTAAGAACAACCCAATTGTCATTAAACTTAAACTGTCATCAAAATCGGCGCAATAGTTTCTTCGGAGATGCATTTCCAAAATCATGTCTACAGAGAGAAGGATGGAGATTTCAGTATTCCTCCCACTAACTTTGTTGATGGGTGAATAAAGAAAGGAGACCCATGTTAAAACATAGGACACCTGCGTTAAAAGACAAAAAGCCCATGCTATAAGATAAGGGGCCACGAATCCATAGTTGACTTTATTAAGTAAAAATTTCAATCCCGTCACAATGCTTAATTTTTAGTTAAGCGTCTTAAATGACATTGATGAAGTGGTCAAAATTTTGCTTTATGAAGCACCAAATTAAGGTCTAAAATCATATTTCATATTTTGAGTGAAGTCAAAACTGACTTCATGGAACGGGCCCCAGATGTGAAAAATTTCACAGACTGACTTATAGGATGCCCAGTTACAGCAAAAAATTTTGAATTCTTTTTGTAACATAGGTGCTTTCTTGAGAGGGCATAAAACATAAATGATGACTTACGGAGTCCACGGTGGTTGTGACTGGGAACTGTATGGCATTGTCAATGGCACTGATTTGACTAGTGACGGATGGAAACTGAAAATAAATAAGACAATATCAAATACTGAATTTACCCTACAAATTCACCTCAAAAAGTACATTTTCTAAAGCAAACACCTCTCACCAATGCAGTCACCATGAGTTCAAGTCCAGCTCATGCTGGCTTCCTCTCCGGCAGTACGTGGGAAGGTCTGGCAGCAACATGTGGATGGTCGTAGGTTTCCACCGGGCTCTGCCTGGCTTCCTTCCACCATAATGCTGGTCGCAGTTGAATAATTGAAATATTCTTGAGTACGGCATAATACACTAATCAAATAAATAAATAAACCTAAAGCAAACATAGGTTTTAAAGTAGTACTTTAGTGCAGACACTTACACTTTTCAGTAAGATATCACTATACTTTCAAAGCATCGGCTAGAATCCAAAACAAGGCAGGTGCACAGGCAACATGAATACATTACACTTGGGGGTGCATCAGAACAGTGGCTGTATACTTAATCATGTATACATACAATTTTAGTATTGTACATTCATTTTGAAAAATAAACCATTGAATACAAGGCCTTTGCTATCACAAAAAAAAAAAAGCCAAGCGTTTCCGTTCAACAACCATCCACATGATCAGATAAAAGTATATTTGCATTTAAATCAACTAACTTATTTCACATAGGCGAGCTAAAATGAGTAACTGGAGTCAAATACGGTGCTCATACATGCACAACAATTGACCTGACAACAGCATATTAACGACATTTTCACAAAGCAGATAATGGATCCACCACCGTATAAATGCAAGTGAAATATTGTGGGTAATGCATAAAACACCACTGAAGAAATACCACACAATGTACAATTTCACTGACAGCAAACAGAATAAGCGGAGAATCAATGTACTATTGACACTGATACCACTTTCCAGGACATAGTACAGGTGAGGAAGAGGAGGCAGGGATAAGCTGAAACTTAGATTTAGCTGCAAGGCTACCAAAGAGTTTTCCTGAAGAAGACATATTAATGCAAAACTTCAGCTCAATACATAAAGTCATGACTTTGGTAATTTAACGTCATTAATATGTACACAGAGCATCAGCGATGGAGCATGCCCAACATGGGCATTAGTGAAGTGGTTTTGCAGATATAGTGGTGACAACACGAAAAAAAAAAAAAAATATCAACAAAAAAATCACAAAAAGATCGATTCATAATAATAATTCATTTTAAACAGTTTTCTGGGCCATTGGTAGGTACGTAAGTACTTTAAGTTTAACAGCTTTAAAGCTACGGCAAAAAATTGAAGATCTTATTTGGTTTACTAGACTTTATAATTCCTATTCAGTCTGTTGTATTGTTTACATTAACTGACATTTTTCGGAAAATATAGTCCCAGGAGGTTTAATTAGGAGTCAAATGCAACTCATTTTTGTATTTAGCTGAACCAACTCAAAAATTCTGAATTTCTTCCGGCGGTATATCCCTTTAAATGAAACGGTTCTTAGATAAGACGTTTATATCAAAACAGTTTACATATGGATAGACGACGGGAAAGATCAACAAGCAGCGCTATACGGGAAGGGGTCGGTAATGGGCCGTTTCCCACTACTCTCGATCACCTGCTGGTTGGAACAATTACTGGCGCAGCAGTCATATTTGTCCTTAGTCACTGTACAACTGTTTCTGTAGGCTATATTGTTTTCTTTTTGTTTGTGAAGGCATTAGGGGAGAACACTTTTGTTCACATTGACTGAGTTACATGTACTTTCAATGAAAGAAGATATTACTATTAATAATGTTATATCATAATACGCCCCGTCATTAATAACAGGTGTATGAAAACAATACTACTTACTGTAGACGTGTCGTAGCTGCTGTCGAGACTGTTCAGATCAATGTTTCCTCCACAGTTACAGCTTGCAAATGTGTTCTGAATATTCCCTTTCACTGTGCTTAGTGAGTTTTTAAGGGCAGACAGATTGGTGTCCACATCTGTACTGCCGGTGTCGATAAAGCCTAAAGTTGATGACAGGGAATCGATTGCTGCAAAATGACACAAGATATTACAGGGTTTGATAGAATGTAAAGACAGAAGCATACACAGACAAGTAAGGGTAGTGACGAAACCTGAATACATCGCCAGCTAACCTTCTGTGATGGGAAAGTATTGTCAACAGCTCGTCTATTAATGTGCTTCAGTTTAAATGTAGACTGGACATTCTTTAAACTCATGTAGTGGCATATTAATTCTCTAATAATACAAATCATTAGATACAAGAAAGATAGCTGATGCACGTTTGTTTTGGAAGGCTTTATCGCATTTTTTTTATCAAAATAGCATAATACAGGACAAAATGTGTAAAAACATACACGAAATATAGCATATTTCCCAAAATTACTGGAAAATATGGGACAGAGCTAAATATATAGGACTTGAAATATGTAACCTGATGAAAGCCAAGAGTTTCCTGAAGATGGAGTGAAAACTGCGAGACCCAAACATAAAACCTTACTCCGGCTAGAAAGTTTAAACCCTGGAAAACAAACTTCATATACATGTACAATTTCAGAGTTAAGAGGTATGTTCATCAAGAAGATGTACTGAAAAGAACAGCTGACCTTAACAAAAGACTTCCCAAATACAGATGCCTAAAGCAAAAATCTAAAACAAGAAAAAGTAGAATGACACTATCACATACAGATATTATTCTCTAATTAGATAGTGATAAGATCTTGCCATTAACTGAGTAAATGTTGATTTAGGGTAGTAAAAAACTTCCTTGTGGGCAGCTCTAGCATCAACTCGAGGAAGTGGTCTTTGATATGATAATCACTGTTCACGATTGGCTATCTGTGTACTATGGGTGGCCATTGGAATCGTATGACTGGCTGAGCAAATACTCAGCTGACAACAGTGGATGGTTTAAACATTAGGTCACAGCCTAGGAAGGCACATGCATAGGTCACTGTCATTGGCTCCTAGAATTAATACAGATGTGAAAAGCTTTCTACAGATAAGTCCAAAAATTAGGTGAACTTTGACACTCCATAAATCTGGTAACATAGCTAGAGAGACAATAAACTTAAATTGCATTAAAAGTTTTACTGGTCAAATATGTTGAAGATTTAGGGTAACCTTCAATCCATGAAACCTTTCATCTGAGTATGTACATTGACACGCCATACCTTGTACAAGGGAGTTAAAAAAAAGCTTAAACTTCAATTCAAGCATTAGAGCTCATTATGCAAGAGCTACATAGTAAAACCTCATGTAATGCAGCAATCTTGAATTATTGACTCACTTTGCATTAAAGTGATAGCACTCATGCTATTAACTGTAAAGTTTGAGTCCTGCTGTAAGAGTACCGATACTCGAGTTCCGCATACTACGTCGATTGCTGTAAACAATAAAGAACATATTTCAGTAGCTAGAAAATACTGATATCAAGGACACTCCATTCTGAGTAACCGATTAATTAATCACTTATTTATAACCGATTTATTTTGTTTGCTGGTACCTGGGATAGGGACCAGGGATAAGCCACTAACATTAGTAACACTAAGATACAGGTGAACTTTCTCATGTGGGACATAGACTTGCATCCCAAATTGACTGAACGTATCAGATGTATTGAATCAAAGGAAGACATATGAACGACCACACAAGTGTTGTTCACCACCCACTTACCCTAATTCTTCAACGTTTAAACCGCCTCTGCGATTAATATTTTGAAACATTCCGACAGTTCCATGAAGCTTGTATTTTCAGTGACACAAAGAAAATCATTTTTAGCATCATTTTCATGTTAATGGTATGCATAAATTCCACTAAAAAGTGCTTCAGTGGTTGAAAAGGTTGACGATGTCATGGAGTATAAAAGTTGCACACCCATTCATGCATGCAATGACCGGTCATGCTGGCTTCCTCTCCAATATGTGAGAATGTCTGCAAGCAACCTGTGGATGGTCCTCGGCTCTGCCCAGCTTCCTCCCACCATAATGCTCGCCAAATTTGTTTCAGTGAAATATTCGTGAGTATGGCGTTAAACATGATTGAAATAAATAAATTAATGAGAGTAAAATTATAAATTAACATACAATTTAAATCTCGCAGGATCACATCCTCCACAAAGTTGTAGTTGTTAGTACCTAGATGTGTAATTTGCTGAAAACATCAAAGAACATCACAGGTTAGCAAACAGGTACATGTCCGCAGTCATTCTCTCATTTAACTCACATGTGTGGTGTCAGGCTGAAATGAGAACAGTTTGGAAACTGCCATTTGTCAATGTTGTTAAATACTGAAAGTTTTAAGTACAATCCACTACAAATATTAATTTGCATTCAAACAAGCCAATACACAAAATCTATATCCCACCCTAAATATGCAAGAGTTATAAATCATGGATAAGGATGGTCTTCAAACTTAATCTGAGGGACCACACAAAATAATGTGAGAAAATAAGCACAGATCCAGTTGGGTTTCAAACTAGATGTCACATCAAAACAGTCGATCTGTATACAGAATTTCATCAAAATCTGACAATATTTGGAGCTGTTATTTCAAAAACTCTGTAATGCAGGATCAGACAGATGAACACATGAATATACCTCATAACTGCATTTTTCAAAAGTGTGGGCTAAAAACTAGCAAGAGACCTGCAGCACTTTTCAGCCCTGCATATTCCACGCAGCTTTATAAGATACTAGACCATCTTGGACAACTTCATGAATATCTTTTCAATATATTAAGTGTTTTAGTGGTTATAACATTTATGCAAATTAAGCTGCTTGTGATCCAAATTAATGTAATACACTGAAAGGCCAAAAAGCTTATGAAAGAGTCACAATGACCATCTCGAGAGAAACAAACAGATTTCCTTTTAATAGGTTCACAGATATGAGATAGTTATGTAAATCTAGCTGATTCATAAGCAAATAAATGCAAGGATAAACCTGAAAAGTTGATCAAGCCACATGTACGAGACCCAAGGTTCATCTCCACAAAAGTTCATATATTACCTTTGAATAGGTTCATAGATACAGCTGACACAAAGATGTGGACATATGCACAGATAGACTGACAGAACCCTGACAAAACTCCAGAACCCTATAAAAGGCGTCAAGATTATGTATACTTACTTGTTTAAGCAGATCCATGTACTCAGAAACATCTGTTATGCTATCATTATACAATGTCTCAAAATTATCAATGGCAACGGTCATACGTCTGTTTGTCACAAATAAACATATCACACCAACACTGTATAAAGAAAAAAAGAGAAAACTACAATTATTATACATGTACAAAAACACATGTACACATGTGTAACGGGAGCAGCCTTCCAGTGCTTATATGAGCAGCAGCTAGGGGGGAATTTCCCTTCAGCAGCTCTTTGGTTGCTGAGACCCAAGTTTGAATCCTTTTGTGACTCACGTAGTTAAATCCTTCAACCATTACACATGTATGGTTCCAAAAAGGTAAATAATGTCAGGAATACTACTACATGTATATATGATGCAAAAGAGTGATCATTTATTGTGTCGAGGTCTCCATGTAACAGTACGCTAGTACAGCACCATCAGAAATTCTGCAAGGTCAAGTCCAGCTCACACTGTCATTCGTGAAAAGGCCTGTCAGCAACCTGGGGACGGTCATGTTTTTCTCTCGGGGAAAGTGAAATATTCTTTAGTGTGGCATAAAACACGAATGAAATGAATTTATTGCACTTAAAGCTTAAAACTGTTTGTGTACGTCTGCACAGCAGAAAGCAAACACATGCATGTGCTAATCAGTGCAAATACCTTATTTCACTAGTGTAATAATAAAGAAATTCAATTCCTATTCCTAATACAAAATTCCTAGAAAAAAGAATAATAACACTTGCAAAAGCCTGAACCTTTCTGACTGTATCAGCTTTGCTGGGAAATTTTTGAAATTGTTTTAGATCCAGCCAGTTTTAAATTTCAGCAAAATGAACTTAATTTTTCTTATCAGCTTTATCAGCTTGTATTAATTTATTTGATTGATGTTTTACGCAGAGCTCAAGAATGTATTATCAGCTTTTACATAATCATCTCAAGACATGATATCATTCTCTATGATTTTGCATGCCTGGAAATCAGCCCTCATGATTTTCCAGGAATTCCTACAGATGTAAACAGATTTGTCACTTCTCACCTAATTAACAGGACCAGGAAGCCAAAAATGCCAGCATAAGTCATCCTCTTGCGTGTGTTGTTGTTGGCTGGATTTTGGACTCGCTTTCCTCCACATTTGCCATGACAACGACAACAGCAGAAACATATGCCCATGATGGGAAACACTACTACGAACAGAATGCCTAGCCCAATGCACACCATGTATCCCATGGACAGGGTAATGATCTGAAGAGCAACAACAACAGTTATCATTACAATGACAACAGAAGAAACATATGCCCATGATGGGAAACACTACTATGAACAGGATGCCTAGCCCAATGCACACAATGTATCCCATGGACAGGGTAATGATCTGAAGAGCAACAACAACAGTTATCATTACAATGACAACAGAAGAAACATATGCCCATGATGGGAAACACTACTATGAACAGGATGCCTAGCCCAATGCACACAATGTATCCCATGGACAGGGTAATGATCTGAAGAGCAACAACAACAGTTATCATTACAATGACAACAGAAGAAACATATGCCCATGATGGGAAACACTACAATGAACAGAATGCCTAGCCCAATGCACACAATGTATCACATGGACAGGGTAATGATCTGAAGAGCAACAACAACAGTTACCATTACAATGACAACAGCAGAAACATATGCCCATGATGGGAAACACCACTATGAATAGAATGCCCAGCCAAATGCACACAATGTTTCCTATGTACAGGGTAATGATCTGAAGAGCAACAACAACAGTTACCATTACAATGACGACAGAAGAAACATATGCCCATGATGGAAAACACTACAATGAACAGAATGCCCAGCCAAATGCACACAATGTTTCCTATGTACAGGGTAATGATCTGAAGAGCAACAACAACAGTTATCATTACAATGACAACAGAAGAAACATATGCCCATGATGGGAAACACTACAATGAACAGAATGCCCAGCCAAATGCACACAATGTTTCCTATGTACAGGGTAATGATCTGAAGAAGAAGAACAACAAGTTTATCCACATGTGTACAGTTAATCATGATTTATATACATGTGTGCTGTCATTCTCAGGAAGTCAGAACCCAGTTACCAGTTAAAAAAACATTACACTTCAGAGCACATACACCTAAACCATTAAACTTGGACATCTGATGCCTATTCTAATTGCTAATATCAACATAAGCATGAACTATGTTGTATGTATACAATACCCGAAACATGTGCACATTGTAGTTCACATTACTTTATTTTTAACCTTGCAAAACTGTCTGGGTAACTCTCTGGCCTAGTGGATAGCGTGCTAATGTAGCCCAATGATCGGGGAGCCTCTCTCCAATGGGATCATTGTAAGTTCAAGTTCAGCTCATGCTGGCTTCCCATCCAGTTGTACATGGGAGGGTCTGCGCCGCACACCCAGAAGAAACTCCTATAAGATACTTGACAAATTTTCTCTTCTGTCCATGCACTTACACATGCGAGTAGGGTGGAAACAAACACATGGCTCGTGATAGTGCATACCTGGACATGGGTGTCTGGAATCAGGCTGTTTACTATCTAGATGCAACTGGATGTACAAAGCAGGCGCAAAAAAAAAAAAATGATAATTACAAGCAATAAATTTATTACCACCCAAATTTATGTAAAGTTAAGTTTTGAATCTACAGACATATTTAATGAAGCAGTATAAATTACTGGTCACCAGACATCAGATTTGTTGCCTGCACAAAGTACCTGAATGAAATGTTTGGAGTATAAGTACAACAAGCACATTGCGCATGTGCTCGAGATATTCTACCGTACAATCAAATAAACATGTATGCATACAAGTATGCACCCCATATTTCTAACCCTGTACACCTGTGACTGGAGAAAACCAACCTGTAGATTTAAGTGCAACCAGCTAAAGGAGATCAACTCACCTGTGAGTATTCAGTCATTATATTAAAACTTCCATCCAGGAGACCAGAAAAGATCACTGAAACAAACATACATACATGTCTGTAAAATGTTTATAAACACGGCTGTGAAATGTGGAAAACCTAATAAACAACAAACAAAACAACCGAATGATGGCTACATGTAAACATCTGAATAGGTAATAAAACAACCTACTAAATAATTACTTACTTTGTCTGATTGCTGCTAAATGGCAAACCCTTTGCACTTTTTCACTTGTACAATGGTGGTCAGTGCAGTGAGTGGCGGAAGTTGGAGTGTTTGGGTAAACCACCAAAGTCTGGCAAGTCAGTGGTGAACCTTCTTACTTGTTATGCATATAGGCACTTTATATTAGTGGAAAAAAGTTGTCTGCAATGAATGTAAGTCTGCAAGTATGGCCACACAATCAACCATTTATAATTAATGTCACCAATGCAACACAGTGAGAGCAGTGAAAATCTTACTTTCATAGTATCAGTTGCCTATCTTGTCATTCTTTACTCGATCACCCACTGATAAACATAGATTCATTCTCTCTTATAGGTCAACTTAGGGAATTCCCTGTGACATGAATCTTTAAAAGTTGTTTCAACCAATGAAATGCGGCTGTACATCAGCTGTCAAACAATGAATGTTTATCCAAACTGTGGGAATGATGTACCTGACTGTCTTACCCATCACACTTACTGCTGGAAATCCTCTGGCAGTATGTTTAGCCACTTGCTGAATGCTAGTAATATTATAACAACAGTATTCTAACATTTTGGAAGAACTGGTCCATCGGGTGTCGTTGTGGTCTTGACTTTGACTCCATCGACAATGTAAAATTACACTGACTTTCCATTTGCACAAGTCTGAAAAACTTACATTTCAGTTCAATATTTCAGTGTTGGCATTTCTTCATTAGTATCCTTGATAATTTATTTTGTTGTCTGGCACTTCAGCAGAGTCCATCAGCTTTCAACTTGATCACATGTAAAACGTCCAATAATATTTTGCGATTGGATTTTCCCTGTCTCACAGGCATTTCTGCCATTTGATTGGCTCTTTGATAACTGGGTCACGAAGCGGTTTTAACGGAGAATGGATCCACATTTATCAGTGGATGATCGAGTAAAGAAATGACAATATATGCCATTGATATTATGAGTGTATGGAAATCTACAAACTTCAAAGTTTCAAAGCCGGAATTCATCACTCAACCTCATGTGTTCTAGTGATTGAAAGGCAAAAACCTTCACCTCATGGACAAGGCCTGCTCACAAAACAATTTGATCATTCTGTACGTATGTATATGAACATACATACATGCACATGTATGTAAGTATACAACATCTGACATATTGTACTCTAAATGGTGTCTTGATTTACTCTATTTCACCTTAAGTTTACCCATGTAGCCTATTTTTAGGTAACAATCAACTTACCTATTGGAAATGCGTTGGGCATGGAACTGTTGATAAAGCTGCGAGCCAAGTTGAAGAAAGGCCCTAGCCCTCCATCATCATACACACCCGTGGATTTAAATGATTTTGTGGGTAGTGGAGAAAAAGTAATGTAGCTATCTGTGTCAGCAGTGTTTCCGTTTCCAGACATGGTGGTTACAGAGCTAACAGTACATGCCCCTCTTGCTCCAGTCAGGTGACACAATGCCACAAGAACTGTTGTGGTCAAAGCAGTCCACCCTAGCTGCCAGGTGTAAGCCATGGTGATGATTTTGGCTGTTCCACTGGCTGTTGTAAACCTCTAAAAACACTCCAGTCTCCAATGTAGGCATATCCACTGGAAAACAATGTTTACCCTGGCAACATATCATAGAGACCTTCTCCACTATATAGAATAAAGTGAAATCAATCGATAAACTAGAAAAATCAGTTGATTTCTTTATTGCTAATACCAATGTCACTTTTCAGCCTATATGAACATTGCTTGCAACCTCATGCGAAAACATTTTACATCTATTACAGGCATTTGTAGGAATAAAGCTTCTTTCTCTGGGGAAAATAACACGAAACTGGACAGAAAAGAATATGCTGCAAGAGTGGAATATGAATCAAAATATTGGGTCAGTTCAATGTTTTTCAACATGTTTTTAGCTTGTTGCAAAAAGGGTAGGCCTATTTCTTAGGGCAGCTTGCTACAGTTTAATTCTATAGTTTCTGCTCTGTTCACCTTGCTGCTGATGCAGCAGTGGAATGTTTAGCGTCATTGAAATGTCATTACATATATCCCACTTTGTACTTCTACAGCTATATCAATATGCACTCACCTCAGACAAAAACTGAAGTAGTTTGGTGACTCTGATGTTTTATTTCATATTATTCATTCCCCGGATATTTTACAAAATTCTGAGTGGTAGAAGAGAAGCCAAAATCTATACACATATCTCAGGGATATGTATAATTGTGTATAGCATATTGGAGTAAAAGAGAAACATGAAGGCATATTAAATCTGTTCCTTACAAAACAGCATGACAGTGAACCCCACTATTTACGTATAGCAAAGGTATTACTTGTTCACACAACAAATACTATCACTACACTTTTTGTAAAGAAAATCTGAGTGTCACAAGTTAAAAGTGCAGTTACTGTTAGCGAGCTACCAGGCAGACTAGAACATGCTGGGAGGTACGTGTAGTCTAAGATACTGTATCAGATTATCTTAGCAATTTAAACTAATGCTTTATTATGAGGGTAGGCCTAACTGGTCATAAAAAAAAACCCCAAGGCATTAAAGTCAGTTTTCTGCCAGTTTGGGGATATCAGTCAGTGCTTTGTTGTTTTGCTTTTCTTTCCATGTAAACTGTAGCAAAGTTACAACAACAACCAATCACCCGTGAGTTACCGGTACTATTGCCGATTCCACAAAGCTGATTTTGACATGTCAAAACTTGAAATACGATTTTAAAGTTTATCTTTGGGCCCTGAATATGAAAATTTTAATCAACTCATCAATATTATCTTAAGACAAATGTGTCAAAAATTCAAGTTCCCTTACCAAATACTATGCATTGTGACAAGGTTTTAGATTTGGACTTTGTGGAATCGGTCCCTGATACTCAATAAAAAGTCAGTGTGTTGATGTAAATGGCATCAACACTAGACACTACGATCTCACATTATCGCCGTGTATGTGTTTCCCACCTGTTATCAACGCAATTCTCTCACATCGGGACAAGAAAGAAGCAAGACAAAATTTCGCATTTTAACTTTATACTTCTCTACCCGCGCCATATTGATCAAATGAGCACTTTGGTGTCACGTGGTCAGGAATGTCTCCATGGAAACGGAGGCTAATGCTACCCTGCATTTCATCGTCGACGTTTCAAGATTTTCAGAAAAAATCAAAACGACGATATGCCTTAAGAAGATATCGTAGGTGATGATTCTCGTCTCGTCACATACATGTAGCCTATATGTAAATTATAGTGTACAAATCGGCTGTTAAGTTCACCGTTGTTGAAACAGGTGTTGATCGACATTCAGATAGGACAGCTCAGTAAGAATGCAAAAGTAAGAACCTAAATTCTCTGTATTCACTATAAAGAAAAGAAAATACAGTGACGAAAGGAAGACAAAAAAAAGGATTGTGGATGTTTACTAAGGTCAGGTTTGAACCCACACCCTTTGTATACCAGTAACAGAAAGGCAGCAAACACCTTAACTTAACCACTAGCTCTCCTGGTGGGAGAATGGATATATTGCTGCATAAAAAGCAGTTTCCTGCCAGGCATATAAATTTCCAGAGATAACTGTGCATCTCTGTTAATCTAAGGCTCTCCATGACAGAGTGTATTACCTCACTGGCCCAAAGTTTTAGGGTTAATTAAGCTTTTAAATTTCCTTAAAAGCAAATCAACATGCATCATCTTCGATTGTGACAGGTACATTAAGGCTGAGACACAACTCATAACGAACATAACACACAAATTAATTTTATTTCAGTCAAATCCAATTTACAGGTACCATACACAAATTTGTACAAAAACGTATAGGCCTGCCAGTATAGACATTGTTTCGGGAGATCTAATCTTCGAAAAACAGTACAGGAAATTCATTTCAAAGTGAAATAAATCACACTGGTATATGGCCTACATGTTTGTATGCATTTACTTGAAAACAAAGTACAGTAGTTAAAAAGTAGTTTACACAACATAGTTTTACATAAAGTTAAAAATTATTACCAACAATTTGAGTGAAACTGAAACTTGCAAATCACAATTTAATAACCCATTACTAGCCCAAAAAATTTTTCACTACAAAGCTATCCCAGGTATATCATACATCCAGTGTATTTGGACGGACATATTTGAGCTATCAGAAATAGGTCACAAACATCAAAATCCAGGGATATACATGTATATACGTACATAATCTTTGCTGATTGCAGTCCAGTCCTTATTTTCAATATCATTTTACATTTACTTTATTTTTTCAAGGTGTGACATACAATACCTATGTACGTGTTAAATTGATATTCTTAGAGTAAAGTATAATAAGGTATAAAGCAAATTTAATTTTGAGGAATTTTGCATCATGGGAGATTTCAAACAAAAAAACTGATAAACATACAATCATTGCCAAAAAATCCCTGTGATTTAGATGTTAAAAAAACCTTACACTGCACTTACCACTGCATTCACTAAAGCATAAAACCGGCATGGTGTTTAGGTTTCTAAACACCTTACTGTCAAGGAAAACACTATATGAATATACAACATAAATCATTAAAATATGTATTACTCACAATTTACACAACCCAACTAAGTATACCTCCTTCAGAAGGAAAGTTACCGGGTACAAGCATTCAAAGCTATCATTTAAAACATGCAAGCCTCAGCTATTACTTTTACCGTACCAAATGGCTATGTATATCCTTTTCACACAGTGCATCAAATGTTTATAACATCATTCGCACGCAAAACAGTGGCTTTAAAACTGGTACATCTGCAAAACAACTCGGATACATGTAAAACATGCTTATTTCATAAACATGCCTGGATAGGGTTAATCAGTGCGACTGTAATATTCACATATTGCCATACATGTATAGAGTACATACAGTACGTCTCTGGGAGAGAATCATGGTACGTTTTTACATATCCATCACATATTACAAGTATGTTACATTTACATGTATATTCCTTTTAAAAGCCCACAAAATCAATTTTGATCATTAGCTTTATAACGTCTGTAAAGTGTTGGCTGTATTGAATTGCTGATACCTATCAGAAATTCATCATTTATTCCATTGTGACCAGGACAGCGAATCAGATTTAACCAAGAATTTTCTTTTCTTGCAATGTTAGCCGATCAGCATTAATTGCCTCTCTTTTCTATAAATTATCGGTACTGAAATAGACTGTGCAACCCCACATGTGAATATATGCTTTAATTTCCAAAGTTAACTTATGATGATAAAAAAAAAAAAAAAGCTAAATGAATGTAAATGAGCATTTTTATCTGCGATAACTCTAATGGTGGATCTGGAAAGTGAGGGTGTGTTTGTGTGTTTGTGTGTGGTGGTGGTGGTGGAGGGGGGGGGACTTTTTCTTCTTCCAAAAACAAAGCTCAAGACCAAAAACAGGACTTGAAGACAATCTCTGATTACAATCTTTGGTGTCAATTTTCCTATTCTGTACATACATGTAACACTACAAAAAAAACTGCACTGCATCACACACGTAGACCAGCACATGATCATGCGTACATCACTGGTGTATTTACTTACAGGTGCAGTTTGTCTGTATGGTACAAACATTGGTTCTCAGAAATACAAACACATCATGTGCACTTTTTAGAGGCAAATACATTTGCCTTATTATAGTTGGTTCTAAAATTTAAATATTTCTTGTAGGGTATCATTCTACTTTCCAAACAAACCTCAAAAAACTTTCTTGGGATAAATACAATTCTCTCTGAATCAGGAGGAATTTGGTTAAAGGCGAAATGTTAGGTCAAATACAGTATATATACTCATATATACTCATGTTTACACATATTCACATAATTCATTATAAATATTTACATCTACACATGTGCAGACACACACAGTACTAATATTTCACCATCACACATTGTAATATATAGTAATATACAAATTTAATTTAGCCACATGTTCTAAATGGCTTGTGAATGTAACAGATTCACTTTGAACCGAAGGACCTTTCTATAACCTACATGATCAGTGGAAACATAAATCTCAATTCAAATTAAAGGATGCTGACATTACATGTATAAAATGATCAAACTACATTAAAAAAAAGTAACACAAAAAAGTAACACAAAAAAATAGCACTTTGGTATACATCTATCTTCACAACAAATACCTGCCATATATGTTGTTAAAAAAGAAAATCCAAGCATTTTCTATCCGGAATGTGCTCACATTCATAAAATATACTTTTGAAAAAACAAAGAGAAACTAACCTAAAAATAAATTTTCTTAAAATTTATCTGTGTGGTGTTAATGAAATCAACAAATTAAAATTTTTCAACAAGAAATATATATGACAATACATGTACTATTACATGTATTGTCGACTTAAATGGGATAAGAAATATGTGTAAATGTAGCTTTATGTTCAACAGATATATCAGAGCCATTTTGGAATGTTAATAAAAAATAATTTCTTCTAGATACTATTTGAACAGAAAATTAAATTTTAGCTATCGTCAGGATAAAATTGTGAAAATTCTGATGCATGGGAAACAATTACGCAATACTGACTGGGTAGAAAGTGAAATCTGCTACTTTTCTATACAGACCATAGTTGATGATAGACCATTACCTCAACTTGTTTTCCAGTACTTAGCATAAAATTAAAATAAAAAAAAAAGACACACCTTCCTGAACATAAGATATACGTTTTTCTTCTCCAAAAGCTATAAGAACAATTCTCAGTTTAACCCACCATTATACATATACATTTACCTTGACTGTATGCTGGTACATGTGCATCAAAATAGATTTCAAGTTGAAGTTGCATGAGGACGAATTTACTGGAAAAAAGTTACAAAATATTTCAGCAGTTCCTCGAGATCACATCTCAATACAGAATAGACTTGTTTTCTGTCTGAAAAATATTATACATACATGCATATATTACTTGCAGCTGGCATACATACCATTCGTTATCATATTTATTTTTCTGTATGCATGATTTCATGTTAAACAACACGCTTGTAAGTTAAACATACTTTAATTGTTATCACAGTACTGGTATTTTATAACAGGTGGTCGATAATTACATTTCAATTTTTCAAAAACCATTCAGAACATTTAACAATAAATACTGATATCTGATGTCTAGTGCTGTTTTTGTTAAAAATATCCGAAAAAACAGTTTATTCCTCAGCTTTGGACAGGTTTGAACTCCATCTTCTTGTGTTGTTTAGAATCCGTCTATGTGTGCCACTTTGTTGCTGTAAAAAAAAAACAGGATTTATTTTTTTTGACCGTTGTTTAATGCCGCATTCAAGAAATATCCACTTACACTGTATACAAAGGCAGTCGATCCAATGAGTAGAGGAAACCAGAGTGCAAGGGGTGAACCACTTGATCACCTTTGGCAAATTGCTGACAACCTTTTCTAGGTGTGACATATAGACTTGCATATCATATTTGTGGAAAACGTGGTATTTATGAACATTTGACTGTGCCAAGGACCACACAAACATCATCAATTGCTTATTACCATCAAGGTATGGTAATGTACCATTCCACTGACTACATCTAGAGTGAGAGAAAAACCTGCATCTTGAAGCACAAATCAGACCACGGCCTGCCCCATTGTCACAGAACAGACAGAAGTCTCACAGAAAACAAAAAGTTAATTTGGTGGAGTCACCAAAGAGATGTAGGAGAAATATTGATGTAAAACTTCAGATAAGTTAATACATGAAAGTACATTCACCATAACATGGATTCCAACACACACGAGATATGTGAAGGTTGTGAGTTTTGTAGTTTACAGTAATTAATAAACTCACAAGGCATCAACAATGCAACATCCTCCTTGCCTAAATACTGTATTTTACATCTATAATTATTCAAAATCTGAGCTCAACACTGGTAGTACTTTTCATGATACTCCCCTTAGCATTACTTTGACTCTTATTGAACACTGACACCTATGCTCCGAGGATGGTATAAAAATTCAAGATGCTCCAAAGTTCAAAAAATTCTTGACTTTTATAGGATATAATTTATTCTGAATGTGGAACTCTTATTATTACTTATTGTCAACCAGCAGAGAATTTCCCCTTTCAACGTATATGTCCATTTGTTTTCTCAAGCAAAGCCAACTTAGCATCTGTACACCCGGCGCTCTGGTGATTGAATGATTTAATATTTCAATGGATGAATTTATGAAATTTTATTTAAAGTGGATAACTTTAAAAAGTAAACAGAGAAAAAAAAAGAACTGCCCAATTGTAGAACAGTAAGCATGAGCAAATGGTAAAACAGTCAAAATGTTACCAACTGTACATTCCAAAAGTTCAACACAATAAAGCGCCCCAGGTGCATGCAACTTAAGCTCCAAAATGTACCCAAGAAAAGAAATATGAACACTGCATGAGTTAACTCCAAATTCATTTCAGAACTCAAGAAATACCTTAATGGATGTCATACAACATTTACTTCCTCTTCATTTCTATTAAACCAAATGAAAACTGAATGACTTACCGATACCTTGTACTTAAATTTCCAAGCTACACTTTAAATACATGTAGTTTTCAACTGGTCCTAATGAATAAAATACCTTAATTTATCAATGTTTTCGCATATGAAAGAGGAGCTTTCAGTGCAATTTATGCATATTTTGAAGTTGATTTTAGAGACAAAACTACATTGGTTTTATAACATGTGTAAGTTTATGAATCTACACAGAATAAACAACGCCTTCAGAATATGCTTCAATAAACACCTTGCAAACATACAAAAAGGTTGAAGAATTACAGTAATTTATATACACAGAAGATATCTACTTAAATAACAGCTTACTTGGACTTCCTAAAAGAATGAGAAGAACAAATAGCACGGATAAACACCACCTCATGAAAGAATGCAATAATATGCAGGTTTCGAGATACGACCTAACGACCACAGAGTGACATCCCTGTGTGATGCAACGTTGTCACTTTAAGGTACGGTAGGCCAATCTGACAATTTTAAAATGGGGTGGTATACAGAATATAGAAAACTAATTAAAAAAGATTAGACAGATCTTCTGAATTATGTTCATTGGTGGGATAATGGGTTCCCAATATTGCCAAAATAATGATGTTCTGTTAGTACTTGATCTGAACATGATCACTGCCATACTACAGCTAGTAGCTCTACTGTGCCATAAAGTGGCGACGTCATTTTGCTCTGGGTCATCACCATGTTGTAATAATGTAACTCTAAAACTGCATATTAAGTGAAAAGCTGTTTAGTGCTAACTACCAGAAAGTGGAAGAGCTGATTAGTATTGGGTTACCAGGTGGTGTTATAATGTTCAGTGTTTGTGGAAGTGCACAGCAATTCTTAACCAGTACATACTACAAATGAAACCTTGATACCATGACTCTATGACACTTTTTCACTGAAAAAAAAAACAAAAAAACAGAGGAACAATTTGGTCTGGTCAACCAAATGGTTTTAATTTGATTTGATTTGTGTTTCACGCTGTACCCAAGAATATTTCATTTAATACAACGGCGGCTAGCATTACAGTGAGAAGAAACCGAGCAGAGTCTGGTGGAAATCCACGACTATCAGCAGGTAGCTGTCAATAGACCATCCCACATATGACCAGGGAGGAAGCCAGCTTGAGCAGCATGCATGACCATATATTGGTCACAGGCTCCTGAGTCATTGTGCCGCATAAATGTTAACTTAATCTCATTCTTCACATTTCACCTAAGCTTCATCACAATGACTAACGTAGCTTTAGCTCAATGGGAGAGAAATCTACATGTAAATAATGCCATATGTACATTAACACACATGCTAGCTGATCAATGCCAATGCCCAAGACCTCCCTATAGCAAACAAATCATAAGCCTCTATATAATGAATAGACGATATTCATACATACATTTTGTTAAACACACCTTATATGTTAATCAATGCATTGCAAAGAAAAGTTCTCATGAGAACCGAATAAGTTGTTCATTCCAAATATGGATTAACTACACTTAAAACAGCAAACAGTGTTAAAAATGTAACAAAACTGCAATTTTAATGTCTGAACGAAAAAGGTATGCAACAGAGAACAATTTTCACATAAGAATATCAGATTTACTTATTTGTTAGATTGATGTTTTAGGCTGTACCATCCAAATGTCCTCTCAATCTTGTTATGCTTCTAACAGCTGGAGATTCATGGTACAACATTTTGTGCATAACAGTTAAAGATGTGCAGCATTAATTTGTTGTTGACATTTGTTACTGGTATAGACCTTTTCAATAAATGTTGGCTGATCTGTTCAACATTAAAATTCGTGTCGTTGTTTAATGTCGCAAAAAGCTATTCCGATATGGCGACCAGACAAAACAGTACAGAGATTGTTATGTCATACAACGTATGAGGTCAAATTTACAAAGAGGGATTTTAATAGCAATAAGGTCTATACCACATTACAACAAGGAGGTTGGTCAGAAAACTTTGCTTGTCTTTTCTTTACCTTTTTTTTAAAATTACCAATAACTCCGTTCAATGACCCTTGTTTGAACAGAAAGGTATGTTAAGGTATGTTAACAATAGGTCAATGGACACTCTGTTCATTACAAGTTTTGTTTCTTTGTCGCTATACTGTTATTGTTCTTCATTTCTGGTCACACTCATGGAGCTCAATATTCATGGCATAACAGTTAAAGATGTGCAGCATTAATTGGTTGTTGACATTTGTTACTGGTATAGACCTTTTCAATAAATGTTGGCTGATCTGTTCAACGTTAAAATTCGTGTCGTTGTTTAATGTCGCAAAAGCTATTCCGATATGGCCACCAGACAAAACAGTGCAGAGACTGTTATGTCATACAATGTGGAAGTGTCGATGAACAACCAAAGGTTAGTGCACTTTTCGCTACCCAAATCTCAAAGTCTTTTCAAGGAATTCTGGAGCTAATTAACTGAGTATTACCCATATACAAACAGCTAGGAAGCTACACTCATGTCCTATTGATATACTTCTCTTTGAGGTAATTAAGAACTTTGACAATACTTTAATCTTCCAATTAACACCAAAAGCTTTGTCATCTCTTTGTTGCACACATCAGTTTCATTAATGAAGCGCAGACTGCCAATCAGAATACTAAAAGTACAACTTTAAAAGCAATGAAATTCTCAAATATCTCCTCATTCAACATTACATACAGCAAACTTGTATGACTTGATGGTTCTTCGGACCTGTTGACAGGTGAAAAAAAAAGCCACATTCAACACACTTCACTCTACATTTTATACAAACACAAAAAAAAAGATTTCACAGCAAGTAACAGGTTTGAATATTATATCCCTGTTGGGAAGGGTAATGTACTGTTTTCATACAAGCTAGAACATGTACTACGATTATAAAAATGATTTTGATCTTGGTTCTTACCACAGGATCCACGATTATGATTATGTTTGAATCAATGATCATGAAATTAAAGCACATTTAATCACAATGAAACATAAAGCACTGCCATTATTAAATAAGGCTAACAAATACTGGTGTGCTGAATGACTCAGCTTTTCAACAATCAGTTTAATAATCGAATTACTATCAAACCCATAGTTTCATGCACTGCAATCATAATACAGAAAAGCTATATGCCTGCACAGGCATTGGTATGATGACTGAAAATATGCACTACCAGTGACAATACCCATTACAACTTTTGCTAAACAAGTCATATATTTTGCCAAAAAACTTGTTGGAACATTGATTACCCACAAAACTTTTTCATAACTACTTAAGAGTTAACGGTGAAAATGTCACATACTGTAAATCTTCAACCTTTTCAACCAGTGGAATTTACCCATACAGTTTTTACGAAAATGGTACTAAAAATGATTAGGTTGTGTCATTAAAGTTGCAAGCTTTACAAAACTGTCCAAACTATTTCTCTACACCCCATAGTTCTCTCAGAATGTTTCAAGAAATTGGCAGCAGATAACCTGGTTGAAAAGGTTGAAGAATTAGAGTAGTCAATCGGGGAATCTGCTGGTGGCATAACATAGCTTAACTGAATGTAGAGTAAACAGTGAATGGGAAACAAAAACAATGTGGCAAGACTCTTCTTTTAAGTTGCATGTTCAAGTTTTACAAAATCTTTTAAAACGATCACTATTATAAGAATTGAAACACTTGATCTCCAGGGCAAGCTAAACTCAACAGGTAACACATAAAACTTGAACATCAAGTTAAACATTTTTCAAGAAAATAGCAGCATTTGAATATAGAATTTGCAAAATTCCATGTCTTTAATGCAACAGAATAAAGGAAACAGCAAACTGTAAAACAAGTCTTCGTCACTTACTGGTCTTGAGTAGGTGGATTAACTGGAGGTGAGCTGTTGTTTAAAGGATCAATACACATATTAATATTGGGCTTTAAAAAATCAAACAAATTATCAGCATTAAAACATACTGTGATAAAATGTTGTTTTATTATCTTAAAATGCATATCCCTTTAATTAAAGTTTAAAAAAATACACATTTCTAACTTTGGTAACTAAATAACTTTTCCATGAGTTACAAATGTCTATTGTCATCTAGTTGAAGAGGTTGCCCACACAAACATTAATATGACGGCTTAGTAGTCTGATATCAATCAGAACAATACCATATCTTTTATTAAGAATACTGTATCAATCATGCTCCTTTTGCCCAAACCCCATTACAATCTTAGATACAAACAAACAGTAGCCAAGTTTAATCAACAGCAGCTGGAGTTATCTGGTAAGGATACCATATTAAAGCTGCGATTAAGATAGATGTCAATCTTAATCCCAGATTAAAATAAGCACACAAGTGAAGGTCACACACCCTCATTTGCAAGCTTTAATTATCTTAACAATCTTGAAATCTAACCTGTAAATTTATAACATACCTAATAATACTCAAATCATCCCTAGGAATATCTGTAAGGCTAAAACAGGTTAAAGAAGACAATCAAAGCTCATACATGTATGTGTACAAAAACACTGTCAGGGACATTTTATATATTTTAAGAATACAGTTCCCTAGATCTGCAAGTCATAAAATATATATACCAGTACCCTACGATATGAATACCATATAAATACCAATTAATATTTTCCAAAAAACAATATTATTTTTGTACAGATATAAAAAGAGAGCATTTTTTTTCTTTGTACATAAGTGATGCAAAGACCTGCATGTCACTCTTAGTACTGGCAGTTTTTTATGAACTGGAGAATACAGTCAATGGCAGGAATCTGGAAACTGCATGGGCCTGGACTGAACTTTTACTTTGTGTCACACATCAAACCAAATAATGAGCCACATGTTGCTCTCTTGTGAATCTTCACAAGTTAAAGACTTAATAGGATCAGTCACTCTATTTGATATAAATTGCAACTGTTCTTATAAGTAATTAAGACAGCTAGCATATGAATATATCCATTAATCTGTTTATTTACATGAGAACCTTTCACACCATACATGTGTTTTAGAATTTTTCATTCATACAATGGTGGCAGCTTTATGGGTGGAGAAAACTGGACTGCCAAAAGTACACCGCTGATCTTTTACAAGCCACTGATGATCAAACTGTAATACCATGTGAACATGTAGCATATAGATATGCCCATTTTACTCAAAGAGACAAGATGTCTTCCAACCAATGCTAGGCTGTGTGCACAGTCACACAAGCTTCTCTACCCACTTACTGTCACCCCACAAGCTCAATGAACAGTGAGAACGGGGGAATCTACAAATTCCTTGTCCAAGGCCAGGTTTGAACTGACTGTTAGACAAACTCCTCAGTTATCTGTAGGGCATTTTTAATACAGTGAAACAAATTGAGAACAGTAACAAATATTGAATACCTCAAATGAAAAAATACCAAAACAAAAACATGCACAGGTGGGTATGGTATTTTTTTTAGCTCTAATAGTATTCAAATGATTAAATTTCCAAAAATTCACATGGAAAACGCACAAAAATGGAATACTTGCAGTAGAAGGAAATGGAATTGAAATATTATAAACAACAAATACAAGAAGGAGAATTTTTTTGTCACAGCAAACAAAAATTAACAATGTTGTACATACACCTCGGAGACAAGGGTGGAATTTGATGCTTGACTAGAAGAAAACAAAGAATCATTTATACATATAAATGTAGGTCAACCGTGACAATTAGAATGTGGATATCTGAAATACATCCTTGCCTCCCAACCCCAGCAACTTAATTGTGGTAATGTTTGCATTTGAAAGGATTGCATTCTCCTATTTTGCCCCTTGTAACTTTACTTCACATGCAGGGCCTCCGTGGCTCAGTTGGTTAGCGTGCTAGCGCAGTGTAATGACGCAGGAGCCTCTCACCAATGTGGTCGCTGTGAGTTCAAGTCCCACTCATGCTGGCTTCCTCTTCGGCCATAAGTGGAAAGGTCTGCCAGCAACCTGCGGATCGTCGTGGGTTTCCCCCAGGCTCTGCTCGGTTTCCTCCCACCATAATGCTGGCCGCCAACATATTAGTGAAATATTCTTGAGTTCGACGATAAACACCAATCAAACTAATAAATAAATACTGCACATGCTATCACATAATATTTGAAGCAGCAATTCAATATATAGGCATTCAGAGAATACTGGTAGCTCGCCTGATTGAGCAGTTTGTAAAACCACATAATGTTCAAGTCATGTGGTACATTTAAATACTGACCTCTAATCCCCCCCAAAAGTAGAATCATTGCCACTGTCATACACAGATAATTACACAGTGCCAAGATCTTATTATTAAATCAACAAGAAAAACCAAAATTATTACACTATCACAACTATGACTGCCTATTGTATGCATAAGGACAGTGACTTCATATGTTATGGAGTTGTAAATCATTGTAGTGGTAAAAGACACTGAGTTAGTGCACAACTTTATCACAGAGTTCTATGATATGCAAACTGAACTGCAATTGGCATTCCAAGTACTATGGGAGGAAACTGCAACCCTCTAAATAGCTGAGCAAAATGTTGAGCTACAAGGCAAAAGACTTCCTTGGTCTTTAATGTGTAAATTGCTAAGTATGATTGGCTATTTGTGTGGCCACTGCAACCCTATGACTGGCCAAACACATGAACCAACCTGGACACAGACACTGCTACTGACAGCATTTGACCCTTCTCTCATAATACCTGTCTTTACCTCGTTTGGCGAGCTAACAAGGTGAGTGATAATTAAATCTTGCCAAGAAACATGACTTTATTGGTTATATGTATGTGAGAATCAAAGCATTATCATGTTAAATACCTGAAAGGAGTAAAATTGTAAATATCCCACTGACTGTCATCAAAACAAGGAATTAATATCCCATGAAGAATATGTAAAGCTTAACAGATGCCATCCTGGAGGGACATCTATTAAAATCGTCAGGATTATTGTTGTTTGTACATTTTTAAATGCTAATATCTGTAAAACTACTAACATTACAGCGTTTTATTGTGGAAGAACTTATAACACATTGGAAGAAAACAAACAGAAGAATCCAATTAAGTGAAACACGCATAATCACAAGAATGCATGCATAAAGCAATTCAGTCTTCAAATTGTTAGACTTTTCATACATGCATCTTTAATATATTCAAAACTAGAAGAAACAAGAACTTAGGTATATAAATAACGCCTTGAACAAAAGAACACTGACATACTCTAAAGTTGGTTTATCCAAATCCAATTCAGATGAACTGTTCAAACAAAAGCATAGCTAATTAAAATAATGATCGAATCTGACAATCATGAATACATAAATCTGCACAGTCTTTTCTTTCGACTTTTCCTTATTTTGTTTTTTTTTTCTAAATATTTCCTTAATATATAGCTCACTATCTTAGTGAAGCTTTACACAGAATATCTATTAAACTACATGTATTATTAAGACTAAAATTTGTGTAAATCTTTTTTCACAAGCCTCAATTCACTGATTGACATTAAACATTTAAATTTCCAGCAATTCCAATACTGTTGATGTTTCATCAATGAAATTAAATAACAATCTGTCACACTCAGAAGGAGAGACTCACTACTTTGCTCCATGTCTGGATTAGTGTTAAAAAAAAGGCTAAAGACTTTATAACACACTGAAAGCAAATCAGAACAAGATAAAAAATTTTTAAAACAGCACAGATTGAGAGAAATGTTTGAAAAACTTGAACTCAATACATGCAGTCTTTTTTAACATAATACCCCTACCATTTACCCGACTTTGATTCCTGTACACAAGTGGCTAAGTTGTGAAATTTGCATTTTACTCTAATTAATCTGACAGAGCATCTCCTGTTGGAACATACATGTACTCATCCTACTATTTCAAATTGGCTCTGTAATTTTAAAGATATTACAAGCATGCTCTTGAAATATGAATTATGTCAACAGAATAGGTACACGGACAAACAGATCACATGGTCACTGATTTATAATCCAAATGACACATGGCAATAGTTAACTGAGCGTGAAAAACAAACACCGTTTAAATACAACTCGCCGAATTTTGTCAACAAGATAAAAACAACTTCAATAAGTTTAAATCATAGGTTAGTACATACTAGTATAACAAAACATAACTAAAAAAACACAATAAACATGACACGTTCTTAAAACATTGCCATACTCTTTTGTTGAATCTTTTGTGCTGACATCTGGCCACACTTCCTCAGGGAAAGGACTGGCAAATACATGCACAAGTATGCTGCTATATTTCTATATACTGTAAATCTTCAACTTTTTCAAGAAATAAAGCATTTTTTTCAGTGAAATTTAAGCATATAATTATCATGAAAATGACACCAAATATGATTTGTTTGTGTCACTAAACATGCTAAAGATGCAAGCTTAAAAACACTGTGCAGATTATTTCTCTAGACCTCATGGAACTTTTTTTCAGAACGCTTCAAAATACTGGTCACAGAGGCCAATTGAAAAGGTTGAAGAACTCGGGTATACATGTATTACACATAATTTGTCACCAGCTAAATTAGCCATTAGCAATAAAATGTGGCATTTCAACAACAATATAGGGAACACTTTTGAAGCCTTTCATTTACTTCATGGTTAAGTTAATCCAGCATAACAATGGAAAAAGCCAAATATATATATGTATAGTATCATGGATGAAGACATTGAGTGAATAACACTGATCCTTGGAAACAATCACAGGTCATGGATATTCTTACAAATACGTGTACAGAAATCAAACACTACAGTGGCCGTGTAAAATTGATTGATACAGATATGTTACAAACACTAGCAATCATACAGTGCCTACACATTTTTCAGAGAGACTGCTGTACTCCGTAGTTTCCAAGAGAGGGAGTATCGAGTACGCTACTGCGGTACACATTTTTTCAAGTGCATGGGCATAAATGTGTACAGAGGCCTATTTGTACAGAGACTCTTTCCTTCGTAGTTGCATATAGAAGTACAAGTATTAATGTACATCTGGATTACACAGAACTTATAATTCAGCTTGTCATAAAAACATTCTAGAATAAAGTAATTATTTCAGCTTTCCCTCAAGAATGAAACTGAATGAAGCTAATATATTTATTTATTTCGCATCAACCAATGTTGAGTTTATTTCAATAACTCACCCACTGACAATTGCGTCGCCTTTTCGTTGTGTTTTGATAGTAGTATGGGTTGCAGTATTACTTTTTTTGCTATGGTAACCTGCATAATGCGACAGATAATTTTTTTTGCTGTCCAAAGATTTCTTGATACAGGCCTAGTATCCTAAATCCAAACGTACAGTACAAGACAAGAATTTATCTTGTATTTAATACTTAATCATTGGCAGAATATAGTCTAAGCCCGAAGTGTTTCTGTGCTGGATGTTCTCATGATCGTTGTATTTTACAAAATAGTTTGTTAACGATAACTTAGAGTTAGTAGCAAGGCTACCAAAGAGTTCGCCTGTATGAGACATGAATGTAACACTTCAGCTCAATGCATAATGAACTGAAATCATGAATTTGGTAATTTACAGCAATTGATATGCTCACAGAGCATCAGTGATGAAACATCCCCCTTGCTCCATTCTTATTTATATGCATGTAAAACTTCAGGTCAATACATGCAGTGCTTTCTGCAACAACACCCCTAACATTTTGTTTGACATTGATTCTAATATATAAAACACTAAGTCAGGAAGTCAGTAATTTACAGTCCTTAATATGTACATACTGAATCAACGATGGAATATCCCCTTCATGCTATTCTGCTCTATGTGTGTGCAAACCATGAGCTCAATACATGCAGTGCTTCTGGAGAATCAATGATGGAATACTCCCCGCCCCCCGCCCCCCACCCCAGTGCCCATAGTATTGTCCTCTACATGCAAATCCTGAGCTCAATACATGATGTACTTTTTGCGAAACCACCGCTATCACACAGCTTACCACTGATTCTTATAAGCAACACACTAAGTTAGGAATTCAGTAATTTACTGTACAGGTACATTATGCAATCATCCAATTAACGAAGGAATATCCCCCTTGTGCTATTGTGTTCAGGGCATGTGTGCAAGCACTGAGCACAATACCTCCAGTACTTTTAAGACACCGCCCCTAACATTTTCTTTAACACTGCTTTTTCTATTATTGGACGAAGACACAGATGCTCAAGGTATGACATAACCTATGCCTGTACTTTTCTCAGAAATATTGGCAAGATATGGTTTTCTTCTGCATACATGTACATAGGCATGTTTCCAGGCAGGCACCGATTACTAGTTACGAAAAAATACTTAAATAAAAATATAGATAGCTGATACACAAAAATAAATATTATCTTACCTTGGAAACACCTTTGAGGAAGGCTTTCTTGTTGCAGAGCTGTGAACAAACAAAAAATATCAATGAGTTCATTCAAATTTTTTTCATTCAGAGCATCAACACTTCATCAAAAGAAGACATCCTCAGAAGCATTTTCTCCGCGTTTCCTTTTCCCCGCATGAGCATCTGCCTAAAAAAGACTTTCCCACACGAACATCTTAATGATCCTACAAGAGATTTTCCCACATGAACACCGTCCTGCAAGAGACTTTCTCACATGAACATCTTAATACTTCTACAAGAGATTTTCCCACATGAACTTTTCATGGGGTATCTGTCTTTACTATCAGCACTTCATCTCTACCCAATATAATCCTGACTGCCGACATTTATGACAATGTGAACAAAATACACATTTTGAAGAGAATACACATCCAAACAAATATATTTGTTTTAAATACATAAAGCAATACCTTTAAGGAGCATTTTCATTGGAAACCCTGAGGGAAAGTACATGTATGTGTACAAAAACTTCATGGGTCTCAATGAATAATACAGAGTGACAGGGAATGGTATTAACCATGGCATCCATGCATACATATAAATCACCTCTATGTGGATGTTTCCACTATAAATTAAAACTGCACAGGTAAAACAATTGGAGTTGTGTCCTAAACACAATGCCATACTATATATATGGTTTATAGGAAATATATGGTTACTATGGCAACAGAAGAAATGGGCAAATGTGAGGCATGATACATTGTAATTCTTGCACATGAGTTGTGGCCTGGATATGAACTCATACCTACTGACAAACTACACTTACAGTACTAGATACATGTATTTGGAAAATGGAAACCTGGTTTCCACTGTAACTGTGTCTATGGACAATTGTGAAGAAAGACAAATGGTCTGTATGTCTATGTACATGTGTATGTGTGTGTGTGTGTGTGTGTGTGTGTGTGTGTATGTGTGTGTGTGTGTATGTCTGCCAAAAAACAAAACTTCTCATGCAAAGCAACAAAAAGTGAAGCCCAAACACGAAGATATACCAATTTATATGGCACACATGAAGATAAGGGTGATCTGGATGATATGTCAATCACCCGTAACACGGTAAGTGTAATTAGTCCTGTGCGGCTGAACCATGTCGTGCCCACAAGAATTGAGATCCATACCTTATAAAGAGGATCTATAGACCAGCCAAGAGGTTATGGATGGACACACAGATGCCATCATATTACCACCCTTTTTAAAGATGTACACTACATGCATGCTAAAGACCAATCAAATTATCAAATCAAACAAGGTAATAAGGAGAATTCATATTCCACACTAAATACACAAATCTCAAACTCAGTGGGCATGAACAGGATAGAACAAGATACAAACAATATGAAACAACTACAAATTTGCAATCCAAAATAAATTATGATTTAAATTTCAAATGCAGACACTGCAGAGGCTGCATGTCTCTGAATGACCTGAACTTACATATCATCAGACTTGACCACATCCGAACCATCGGTAGGAAGCAATTTACCGCTTCCCTTTGGCTTAATATCGGTACCACTATAAATTCACACAAAAGAGGGCATGTGATTTCCATAATAGTTTAAAATCAAATCAAATAAAATTTAACTGGAAAACTCAGTATAAGGATTAAACCAAAGTAAATGTATATATATATATATATATACATTAAAGAATTACATGCCTTGTCACAGCTGCATAAAAACATATATAACTCATCCTGGATGGCCTAAAATGCCACATGAACTTCAATATTGTGATTATTATTTTTTTTTTTTTTTTTTGGTAGAATGTCAAGAATTGTTTGGGTACTTGCTTTACATTTATGCAATTACTTATAATTTACAACTGAACTGCAGATTTTGGAGAAAGCCATATCTTTGGATGGCCTTAACTGAATACACATCATCAGTCTTGACCACACCTGAAACATCTGCAGGAAGCAATTTACCACTTTCCTATGCCTTAATATATGTATAAAACCACAGAAAAGACGGTATGTGATTTCCTCAACTTAAAACAGTTTCAAATAAAATCAAATAAGCCCAATGATTTGGATACCTACAGGCACTATAATAATACAGTTATGAGATTATTGGAACCTCTGTACAAACTGAACTTGTCAACAATAAATACCAAGAAATGCATGGAACAAACATAAAACACACCTAAATCTGCAGAACCAGTTTTAAAGCATCAAACTAAACAATTAACAGAGCAAACCAATAAACATGCCATATGAAACTTCATCTGCATATTATAACCTCAAACAGAAATCTCAATTATGATTTACACGTTATTTGCAGAATTCAAAGAAAAGCTGTGAACCTCTGTATGGTTTTAACTTACACATCAGCAGGCTTGACCACAACCGAATCATCCGTAGGAATCAACTTACCACTTTTCACGTCTAAGCCTCTATAAAACCACAGAAAAGAGGGCCGAATGTTTTCATGATTTGGGCTGCCACTATACATGTCGGAGATTAATGTACATGCTAAACTTGTAAACAAGACAGGCCAAATTCAGGACTAACCACAACAAAACAAGCAACCAATATGAACTCCATCCATATACTTAATCTCAGGCAAAAACTATGAACTGTAATTTACACCAGATTTACAGACTTTGCAGAAAACAAGAAAACAAAGTTTCTCTGGAAGACCTTGACTTAGTTATCAACAGGCTTATCCAAACCCGAATCATCAGCACTTTCATTTCCCATATACGGATCTTTGCCATATATAAGTCTACAGAAAAAATGATGTCATTTTCCCAACTGGTTCAAATAAAACCAAACAACACTTTAAAGTAAAACCAAGACAAATTAATAAACAACCAATAAGAAACTTCATCCACACCTAACTTTAACCAGAAATGTGCAATAATTTAAAACTAACTCACAGAAAACTAAGTCTCTGCATGGCCTTAACTTACACATCATCAGGCTTAACCACACCTGAATCATCTGAAGAAAGCAATTTACCACTTTCGGGTCTTTCATCTAAATCTCTATTAAAACCACAGAAAAGAGGATAAATGATTTTCTCGATAATTTCAAATACAACATAAATGAACAAATGAGACAGCATAAGAAACCATAGATATTTCAACACATAATTACATTGTGCAGTGTAAAGTGGGTAAATGACAGCTAAACATGTTGACAAGGCAATTCACGAATGGCATGGAATGCCACAAAACAAAAGACATTCCAGTACACTCAACGAAAGTCATTCATCAAAGTTATAATTTATGAATCATTATGTAGCGAATTACCCTGTTTTAAGAAATTGTATTTTTAGGACTATACACATACTCAGAACACTCTGTGCCAACAAAAACTGGACCAATCGGCTGGTTGACACAGCTATGAGTATTTAATTCACAAGATAAACACTACACCAATTTCATCAGATAGGGGTGAGAATACTGTGACTGTGATCGTGTTCTTTTCTGGTAGAACACCTGATGATTCGCATGGCTACATGTACTTTGCCATTTGGAGATTACTGGAATATGAAGAACTTTTAAACGCGCTTCACAAGAAAAGCCAAGATATACCAAATAATATATAATAGAGGTAATATCAAACCCATCTTGATATGCAGCCTCCTTTAAAATGTCAAACTCAGAAATAAACAGAACAAACTAATAAACAACCAATATGACACTTCATCTGCATATAACCTGAAGCAGAAATCCCCAATATACGCAAATTTTAATTTATATATCAACTACAGAATTCACAGAAAGCAACGTGTCTCTGGATGGCCTAACTTACACATCACCAGGCTTGGTCATTGTTGAATCATCTGTTACAGTAGAAATCAAGTTAGTACTTTCCTTTGTCTCATCTAAATTTCTATAAAACAACAAAAAAGACGAAATATTTTCATGATAATTTCAAATAAAATCGAATAATACTTAAATGAGTATATGAAAACATGGTAATCCACATATCTGGATTTAACAGGATCTAACGATAGGTGTTGTGTCACATCCAGTAAAGTTAAGCAGCAATATCAAAATAGTAAATTCTGCTTTTAAGTCCAACATCAGTGAAAATGGGACATTTGACAATTCCACTCAAAATGCATCCAGCTACACAAATTTTTAAAGGTTGACACAAAAAACCCAAGAACGTACTATTGACTCTTTTGGTGGTACAGAAAGGCATTTTTAAAAGCATTTTTCACTTGTGTCAAACAGAAAGAAGAAAATGCTCTTCTTGTGGTAGTGATGGTACTAATGTATTTGCAGTTGTTTAGCAAAGTGTCAGATGCTTTTGTCAGGTGCTTAACAATGATTCTAGCTTACTGGAACTTTGATAAGCCTGAACTTTTTGGAGATCACTGGGGATTTTGTACATGCTGAAAATTCTGAACATGCTAAACAAGAAAGGCCCAAAAATACACTGAGCAAATATCAAACCTATCTGAAACTGCTTTAAAAAGTGAAACTCAGCAACAAACAGGAACAAAAAACAACCAACTAAAATAAAACCTATAAAAAGCAACAATTATACATTGTACATCAACTGCAGAACTTGTAGAAAACCATGCGTCTCTGGACGGCCTTTACTTACACATCAAGAGGCTGGACTACACCTGAGTCAATGGTAGGTAGCAACTTAGTACTTTCCTTTGTCTCATCTAAACCTCTATAAAACCACAAAAGGACAAATGATTTCCCTGTACTTTTCACAGAAACTCACCTAACATCACACATAGTCAAGAAACTAATATGGGCTTTGGTGGCAAAGACAATATTTAAAGAGCTGTGTAAACAACTCAAACAGCACGTTGTTGTTGAACATGTTGTTCATTGCCAGATGTCCAAATTAGGCTAATGGCTAGTGCTTCATGTGGCCAAAAGGGTATATACTTATGTTTTCACTGTTTGGTGAAATGTCATGAAATTCAATGCTTTGGCCAGCTGCTATACAATGTGGAGATATATACTGTAACTTTTACACAGGTTGAACTTGTCGACAAGAAAAGCCAAGAAATGCACTGAACAAATATCAAACCCATTTGAAACAATATGTTTCCTTAAAAAAATTGAACTCCACAATAAGCAGAGCGAAACAACTAACCAATATAAAACTCCATCCGCACATGGCCCAAATCTGCTATACGAGTAAATACTAATTTACACATGATCGCTGACCTTGCAAAGAGAAATGTGTCCTCTGGATGGCTATAACTTACACATCATGAGGTGGGATCACAAATGAATCATCTTTAGGAAGCAATTTACCACTTTCTTTTGCCTCATCTAAATCTCAGTAAAACCACAGAAAGTGGACAAAATTATTTTCAACTATTACACAGTATACAAAACCATGAAAAAAGTAAACATTTGGCAGAATTACATTCTTTACCCTGATCCTTCCAAGTTTTGGGACAGATATTAGTAGAGCTGTAAACCGAATATTACATTTCTTTCCCAGTTTTTCGGAACAGTAAAGATATGAGTTAAGTCATGTAAGTTATAATATAACTGCATGAATTGCAGATTCTGCTGAAAGCGAGGCGTCTCTGGATGGTCTCCACTTACACATCAAAACTGAGTCACATGTGGCACTCAACTTAGCACTTTCCTTTGCTTCACCTAAATCTCTATAAAACCACAGGAAATAAAAGATTAAGAAGATTTATTCTGACTATGTGTAAATAAAATCCAACGAGACTTAATAAATGGAAACTAAGACAGCATATAAAAGGATGATAAAACTACACACATGTATTTATAAGAATACACCCTTTGTGTCAGGTGGGTGAATGAAAATGTTAGAACCTGGCATGTTTTGCTGGCAGAGAAAGGTACTTTAAAATGCATATGACACTGGTTTGCCAAACGTCCTAGGCACCATCTGCCAATCACAGTCTTACCGGGGGTAAGTGCTTGATCTCTAATGTACCCCATGCTCTTCATGTGGAAAAAAGGTACATACTAATGTCAGAGTTTACATTTCTTCTCTTTTGGAGGTAAATTGTTAGCAAATCCAATGCTTTGGCCACCTTCTATACAATGAGGAGATTACTGAAACTTTTGCACATGGTGAACTTGTAAACAAGAGAGGACCAAGAAATATATGGAACAAACCCATCTGAACTCAAGAAGTCAAACAAGAAAGAACAAAACAATGACCCAATATAAAATTCAGTACACACAAAACCTCTCACAGACATTTTCTGGTAAAATGTACATAAATTCAGTGATTTGGGCAGCTACAACCACAGTGAGGAGATCTCTCAAACTGGTACATGGTACAAATATCAAACCCATCTGATGTTATAATCTCCTTTAAAGCATCAGTAATAAAAAGAACAAATCAATAACAACCGATAGGAAATTCCATCTGCACATTACCACAGGTAACACACGTAAAAAATCAATTACACATGAACTGCAGACTGTGCAGAATGCCATGTGACTCGATCTGGGTGGCCTAAACTTACACATCACCAGGCTTGATCACTCCTGAACCATCTGTAGGAAGCAGTTTACCACTTTCCTTTGTCTCATCTAAATCTCTAGAAAACCACAGAAAGAGAGGACCAAATGATTTTTTCTTTTGAGTTTCAAATAAAATCAAATAACTCTTAAATGAAAAACCAAGACAGTAAATGGAACAATGATAGGTGAGAAAGTTGAGCAGCGCTATTTGATTGTAAATTTTGTTATGTGCTACATCAGTGGAATGACGTTTGACACACCCACTACACATGACCTCTGATACACACATGAATAACAGGAAAGTCAAAAAACTGATGAGCATAAGATGTTTGGTGATGAAGAAAGACAATTTTAACAGGATGTGCATTTGTGCCGAGCAACCCTGATGGTGCCTATCCAGCATGTTGTTAAGCGCCTGACGTCCAAAGTTGACCGACAATGTAGCTCTTCATGTGGCCAAAAGGGCACATGCTAATGTCTTTGTGTTCTGGTAAAATGTCAGTAAAAACTCAATGCTTTTGTTAACTGCTAAACAATGACATTACTGGAACTTTTGTACATGCTAAACTTTTAAACAAAACCAAGAAAATAAATGAAACAAATATAAAACTCTTCTGAAACTGCAGAGTCTTTTTCAAAAAAGCCAAACTAACCAACAAGCAGAACAACCAACCAACCAATATCCAACTCCATATACACATAACCTCCAACAGAAATCTGCAATACATGTAAATTATAGTTTGCAAAAAGCCATGTGTCTCAGGATGGCCTTAACTTACAAATCAACAGGCTGGATCACATCTGAGTCACGTTTAGGAATTAACTTAGCACTTTCCTTTGTCTCATCAAAATCTCTACAAAACCAAGCAAAAAGAGAGACAAAGTGATTTATTAAAAAAAAGGTGTGAAATAAAATCCAATATCACTTAAATGGAATACTAAGACAGTACATGAAACCATGATAAAACCACGAATTACAGGTGTTGTGTCACATGGGTGAATGACAGGTGAAAATGTTGAGCACTACTGTTTCATTGCAAATTTTGTTATAAAGTGCTGCTTCAATAAAAATGATATGTTTGACAAACCCATTACAAATGCACCCAGATACACATATGTAGACGAAGAAAGTCAAAACCTTAAAACTATTGCCTGTTTGGTGACTTTAAAAGCATTGGCATTTATGCCGCATGTCCGCTGTGTTGTTAAGCACTTGACGTCCAAAGTTGGTCCACCTATTAATATGGGGAAAAGAGTACATTCTAATGTCTTTGTGTTTTGGTAAAATGTTAGCAAAAGCCCAAGGATTTGTTAGCTACTGTACAACAATAAGGAGATTACTCAAAATTTTTGATGTGTTGAACTTATAAACAAGATCAAGAAATAAATGGAACAAATATCAAAAAAATCAAATATCTGAAACTAGTCTGCTTCAAAAAAGTCAAACTAACCAACAAGCAGAACAACCAACCAATATCCAACTTCATCCACACATAACCTCCAACAGAAATCTGCAATGCATGTAAATTATAATTTGCAAAAAGCTATGTGTCTCAGGATGGCCTTAACTTACAAATCAACAGGCTGGATCACACTTGAGCCTCGTGTAGGAATCAACTTAGCACCTTCCTTTGTCTCATCTAAATCTCTATAAAACGACAGAAGAGTACAAATGAATTTTACAAAAAAAAAATACAACACTTTAATGAAAAACTACGACAATATGTGAAACAATGGTAAATCTACATATCTGAAAGAACTGCACGTTTTTTCACATGTGAAAATGTTGAGCAACATAGTCTGGCAATACATATCTTCCAAGAGCTACTTCAGTGAAGTGACAGGTTTGACAAACCCACTACAAATGCATAACACTGTATATGTATAACAGGAAAGTAAAAAGCCTTATAAATAAGGGATTTTTGGCAGCAAAGAGTCATTTTAAACACATGCTCCACTTCTGCTCCAGCATGAGCCCTGGAATCAAATGTCTGTTCTACATCGCTTGATCTCCAAAGTATGCTAATCTCTTCATGTGGCAAAAAGAATACATATATTATTATTTTTTTTTCTTGTTTTATTCCGTGGGGGTGGGGAGAGATGTCAATAAATTCATTTATCACTTTGACGAACTGCTATACATTGAGGAGAATTTTTCACCTGCTGAACTTGAAAGTTGGAAAGGCCAAGAATAATACACTGAATGGTTTAAAAAATCAAACTCAGAAACAAACAGAACAAAAAAAAAAAACCCGCAAAAAAACATGAAACTTAATACACACATAACCTCTATCTGCAATACGTGTAAATAAATAATTTACACATAAACTGCAGACTGTGCAGAAAGTTAGGCGTCTCCGGATGGCCTGAACTTACACATCAATGGGCTGGATCACAACCGAATCAAGACTTGGAATCAATTTAGCACTTTCCTGTGCCTCATCTACAGGTATGTATCTATAAAACCACAGAAAAGAGTACAAATGGTTTTCCTGACATCTTAAAGAAAATCAAATGCTATATGAAAAGAAAATTTAAATAGTATAAGAAAGCTTGATAAATCCAGATATTTCACAGATTTACCAGTACACGTACATGTGTTGTATCACCCGAATGACTGACAAGTGAAAAGGCTAAGCAACAACTATTTGACAGTAAATATAGCCTTAACAATTATATACACAGTGGTGAGCATCCCTGAGCCCATATGCAATATCCTTCATAAATATGCTGTTCACACACGTAGCTATCCACGAAAATCATGTCTGCTTTATCATGACCTACTGTATCGACTTGAAGGACTCGGGGACAATGAGGGTGGGTAAATCTACAAATCTCCTGTCCAAGACTGGGATTGAACCCTCTTGTGCCTAAAGTTTGAGGTCACACAGTGTAAACATAAGAGTGATACTTGATTATGTACATGTGCAGGTATTTTAATTCAGAAATACACAGAAGTGTTCACTTTCACTATGCAATGGATTTGCATTGATTTTTTCAATAATTCTTCACATCGTTTTCCAAATTAAAGAATACGTGTGATAACAACAGGCTGTGGAGGACATCGAAACTGACATATCAATTAATACTTGTACACCAAAGGTGGAAAGATGAAGTATTAATCCCCATTAGAGCTCATATGGAGAAGCCATGGACTCCGACTAAGTTTAACCTGTAGAGAAAATGTTAGATATATCTACCTGTATATAACTATCATAGCCACTTTTGGCAATCAAGGGAGATAACCTATCCTTACCTGCCATCCAGGTGGTGCATGCGTCGGAAATGTTTTGAAAGTTTCACAGCGAACACGATGCTTACAGTGAAGAAGAATATACACCAGCCCAAGGCCAACCAAATCGCATTCTGAAATTTGAAAGGCAAACACTTTCATTCATAAACCATTTAATACCTTCACACTACATTTTCCTCCAGATTTTTATTTGAACTGGTGTTGACTGGGTCGGAATGCCATCCTGATTGAAATATTTGTAGAAGTAGGCTCATGTATTGCTGTTGTAGTTAGCACTTATGAAGTCTTTTCTGTAACTTAGCCTGAATGTGCTTTATCTTGCCTGTTACAGGGCTGCAGTGTATTGATGAGTGGTACAATCCACTAACCTACATGTGGTACAGATAACACGAACATGTCATTTCTGTCGCATGTGAAAAAGGTTGCTTCATTCCTAACTATAAAGTCAGGAATGAACAGAAGAGGTGGCAAATGTATACTCAAGTATATTCAGAGGGCAATATACAGAATATTAAACGTAGGGTAGACCAAAGATATGTACCAACCACACGTGTCAACACAATCAACGTAACCTGTCACTTTCATGATTCTCCCCTAATTATAAGTTGTGAAGATGTGAGCGAATTACAAAAATCTGACCTGTGCATGTATATGGCGCTCCTTTTATCAAGATGGAGGTGTAACTAATTTAGAGATTTTATACCTAGAATATGCCAAAGTTATGTATACAGATCAAGCTGGGTTTACTTAACTTGATGTGAGCAACCACATACTTAATCTGCCCACAAAAAATTTATCAAAATTATTGGGCACATAACGGAACGATCAATCAGAATTATCAAAGAACTGATATGAATTGATGACACTGGCTTTTGAAACTTAATTTAATCAAATTATTGGGCACATAACGGAAACGATCAATCAGAATTATCAAAGAACTGATATGAATTGATGACACTGGCTTTTGAAACTTAATTTAATCAAATTATTGGGCACATAACGAAACGATCAATCAGAATTATCAAAGAACTGATATGAATTGATGACACTGGCTTTTGAACTTAATTAATCAAATTATTGGGCACATAACGGAACGATCAATCAGAATTATCAAAGAACTGATATGAATTGATGACACTGGCTTTTGAAACTTAATTTAATCAAATTATTGGGCACATAACGGAACGATCAATCAGAATTATCAAAGAACTGATATGAATTGATGACACTGGCTTTTGAAACTTAATTTAATCAAATTATTGGGCACATAACGGAACGATCAATCAGAATTATCAAAGAACTGATATGAATTGATGACACTGGCTTTTGACAACTTAATTTAATCAATTATTGGGCACATAATGGAACGATCAATCAGAACTATCAAAGAACTGATATGAATTGATGACACTGGCTTTTGAAACTTAATTTAATCAAATTATTGGGCACATAACGGAACGATCAATCAGAATTATCAAAGAACTGATATGAATTGATGACACTGGCTTTTGAAACTTAATTTAATCAAATTATTGGGCACATAACGGAACGATCAATCAGAATTATCAAAGAACTGATATGAATTGATGACACTGGCTTTTGAAACTTAATTTAATCAAATTATTGGGCACATAACGGAACGATCAATCAGAATTATCAAAGAACTGATATGAATTGATGACACTGGCTTTTGAAACTTAATTTAATCAAATTATTGGGCACATAATGGAACGATCAATCAGAACTATCAAAGAACTGATATGAATTGATGACACTGGCTTTTGAAACTTAATTTAATCAAATTCAGATAGTATTATGAGCATTTATAGATTGGAAAGCAACCACAAATAATAATAAAATAATATCAAATATGTAAAAACTTGAGCACAAACTGGTCTGCTTTTCCAACCTAATCTGAGGTTTAACAAAGTAACAGTGTACTCAAAGTTTTATTAAATTAAAAATATAATCATTAAATATGCAAAGCTTATGCAAGGATCAAACTAGTTTTCAAATCTGATGTGGGGGGCCACATGATGAACCCTAAACATAAAAATCCTATCAAATCAGATAATATTTAAAGCAATTCTTCTGCAGCAAGCTATGATAAATAAGAAAGTAAGTTTCATGATTTTCCTCCTGGGTAGTGTTCAAGATATACTGATATCCACGACCCACAGGAGAAGCAACTGTTACATGTATATTTCACCCTCTTTTCAACAGTGGGCACAATTACAGTGTCTAACAACATAAACAATGAAATAAGAATACTTACAAAGGCATCCAGAGTGTATTTGCAAACTCCAATGGTAAACATGTCAGCAAACAGCTTGTAAACAATATCACATTTTCCCATGTCATATTTTACCTGCAAATCACCATAAAATTTTATTAATTATAACCCAGAAAATCCAGGGTCCACTAAGGTATGTATAAATTTGTTTTTTCATTCTTCTTTGGCAAATATTATTGACATAAGCCAGTGGTAATTATTAGAAAAACTTTAAGTAGGAAGCCCGATTTTATAAAAGTTATTAATGCAGTTTAGTGAAAGGGCATTTCTCCAAACCTTTATGAAATGGTTTATTTCATTGGGGTTTAATATTGTACTTAAGAATATTTCACTTGTACAATGACAATCAGTTTTACAGGTGGAAAGCCTGGAGTAAGCCACTGACCTTTGGCAAGTTATTGACAACCTTTTCCACAAATGACCTACACATGTAAGACATTGCTGGAAGGTAAATGAACTTCAATAAACTTCATGACAGAACACACAAATGTCCACAGGAGAGCTGAGAACTGCCAACTGCTTATTGCCAGCAAGGCTACAAGTTCATTGAAGGCCATTATGAACTACTCTAACGTGAAAATGTTATACACTTTTGACCTTCATGAGCGCTGTACAAGCCACACAAGAATGTCTACAGAAAATTCTTGACAAATATTGTTGATTTCACAGAGGTGTGACCGTTGATGTAAAAACTATAACTTACAGCATCCAAGGTGTAATTAATAAAAGTATCGAGGGTTCTTGTAACCCTGCCAATGTATTTCTCAGTTTCCTTGAAGAAAAAAAAAAAAAAACAGAATAAAGATCCTGATGTGTTAATTAGTACGACAGATGAACATAAGGCACGCAACCATAGACTGATTATTGATCTATTCTCAGTAAATCACTCAAATACAACTATCATGAGAGCTTCCCCTATTATCTTCGTTGTTCTGTCAGCTTAAGACACATACATGCATGACTGGCTTGGTTTAATATCCCCCCCCCCCCACAACGTTTCATAAAAGAAAAAGATATTATGCACTTACTTATTTAGTTGTTTACATATTATTGTGTATTCTTAATATTATTTTCTTCAGTTATGTTGGATACATTGTTTAATTGCAATTTATACAGTCATGTTGTATACATTGTTTTAATTGCAATTTATACACAGTCATGTTGTATACATTGTTTAATTGCAATTTATACACAGTCATGTTGTATACACTGTTTAATTGCAATTTATACACAGTCCCCCTCTCTACTAGAAAATAAGACAAGTCTAGAAAACAATGGCATAGGTTCATCTAGTATCATATCTACTTGACACATGTAACAGATATTTCAGAACGTTTCAGAGCCACAGACACACTCCAATGATGAAGATTCTTGTAACGTGAGAATTCTCACAATCAGAGCTAGATATGAAACTTAACAGAGGTTGTCCCAAACATGTTACTGAATGCACCACCTAATAAGTTTACCTAATTGTGACATATCCTACTGTTTCCACTCCATCAGCAAAGCCACTTTAATACTGAGATGCTTTTCGTTTACCTGTGATTTATTTGAATTATCTGATTGATGTTTTACGCCGTACTCAAGAAAATTTCACTAATATGACTGCGGCCATCATTATGGTTGAAGGAAACCGGGCACAGTCTAGGGGAAACCCATGACCATCCACAGGTTGCTGGAAGACCTTTCCATGTATGGTCGAAAAGGAAGCCAGCATGAGCTGCTTTACCTGTGATAAGAGAGGCGTGGCATCATTGTTCAGGAAATCTTCTGTATTCCTCAGACTTGCGTTCAATTTGTCAACATCAACCTAGTTGAAGAAAAAACAACATGGAACACTTATTTGAGTGTTTAATGCCTTGGTCTACAATTTTTATAATCATATTTCTCCACAAACTTGTTTGATGTATTATACTATTTAAACCCACCTTTCGACTTTATTCAACAACAGTTTTATCTTATAAGAAAAGACAACAATGCAGGTATGTATCAACAGAGTACCACAATTTTGTCCATAGCCTGAGAATGAATCGGTTTCAACAGTGATGTCATACCTTTCATGTTTTGAACTTCTGCCCTATAGGCTAAAGGATTTTAGAATATGAATACAAAACTAATACAAAACAAGGGTTATGAGAAAGCTGACAGCACGCTGGTAATGACTTCAATACAAATGGCAGCCTAAGTTGATAGACCATTTAAATTCATTTGGAACAGGTAGTGTCTTTATGGTGTGCACACTGTGCGGGCATTGGTATGAACACCATGTTTAGATCGTGCTGAACAATTTTCCATCATATGAAAACGAGGAGTGGTTAGGGTTTACACAGGGCGGATTTCCACCGCTCTATTATCTGGTGCTGCTCACAGAGACGACTTGCCAAAGACAAGCAAGCCCTCTCACCCCATCTATTATACTTAAACAGGTCAACCAGTTGTTACACTAATCTCTTAGTGCTGAGCAATAAGAGAGGATTCTGCAACTACCTCTATTAAAGTCTTAGGCACACCATGCTTAGTATCACCTGTATGATTAAAGACTAAAAAAGTAATTTTAAACAATGTTCAACAGTGTACGTTTATACAATGTTGTGCAGAATGTCAACACTTTCTTTGGTGAAATGTAGCTGATCAGCCCAAACATAAAAGCTTACCCTGGTCAACTACAGTACTGGCTTGGACAGAAATCAGTCCAAAAACTGATAATTTGAAACTAAATGCAAACATCCCTAATTTATCACCAAAATCAGTAAGTGTCCAAATCATGTTCATCATTTTCAACAAGTTTCACAAAGATGATGTGAAAAATGTCAGGCTAGCAGACCCAAAACAGAGAACCTTTCTCAACTGACCTAAGCAAAAAAGGCCTACTCTGGACACCAACACCAACTTTTTCCCCCCGTACTCACAATACCTCATCTTACTTTGTAACAGCAAGCTAATAGCAACAGATAAAGTATTTGCTATCTTTTGTTTCTTTCCATGTAAATTTACATATACTTACAACCACCTGGTTCTTCTGGTTATGTAGGGTTGCAACGTGTGTCTTCAAGGAATTCTGCAAAATGGAAAGATTTCCATTTATTAAATGAGTGGATATACTAAATCATTAAAGAATTTACAATAATACATCACACCAATCTTGTCAGCTATGACAGAAATATCTTACCATACACTAAATCCAGTAGACCAGATTCACTGTCATTTATCATTTTAGCTCAATTTCTACTTAAATTTGTAACAAGAGTCCATAAATATGAAGCTGTTGCCCTCCAACACATATCACGTCTGTAGCCCTGAACAGTGTTCTAAAAACACAGACATTTGCCTACATTATTGCCCAGCATACTTTTACCTAGAGATATTCTGTTCACAAGAGTTAAACAGCCAAACATGAACATATGACCTAAGAGAATAGATCAAAGCCCCATTTCCAAACAGATCAAACACAGAAGACCCCCACCAGAGACACCAAGTATGCAATTCCATTCCATTTGGCTCAACAGCTTCCAAAATACAAGCCATGAACTCTGACTTTACAAGTAATGTCAACAGTTGTGCAGACCACATTGTAATACACTAAATACCGCTAAGTGGTTTGGAGAAATAGTATTAGAAGTAACTCTAACATGAAAAAGTACCGGTATGTCATTTGGGATTGGATGCACTCCAACACTCTTTGGAGTAGGCACCCGTGAATCCCTGTGTAAAGTTCCACTTAATTTGACTAAATGGGTTTCTTAATAGCTTTAGAAGCCATATATAAACTCAAAACCTGAAAAAATAGTTCAAAGGTCACTTGCGCATACATCTCTTACTGCAAAAAACCCAATGATGCCTTAACAATTCCTTAACTCTTGGCCTACTGTGTAAATGTACTTACTTTATAACTAATCTGGAGTTTCCCCTAGAACTGGGCATAAACTTACCACAGATGTTTGCAGATCTTGTAATTCATTGGCTGCAATGTTGTCCAGTGAGGCAGCATGATTATACAGGTCCTATTAACAAAAAAATGTTACCCTCTTTACAAACATAACAATATCCTCATTACATTTAACATTATTCTCTGCTTTCATCATTTGAACTATTGCATGACAAGAATGCTATTAATTATACAAACTGTGGCAATGTGGAGAATTCATTCTCTTGTTTATGTGAAAAACTACAAGCATATGTTATAGGCACTTTATATGGTGTACAGGATGATTCGAGGCTAAATTGTACATCAAGAGCAAATTGCAAAAAACCACATCAACATAAAGTGAGCATCAGGACAAAGACCACTGAAAATTGTAAATCAAAATATGGGAGATGTTTTTTTTTTTAGATTTTTTGCAGTTTAATGCTGTTAGACTTTCGAAATGTGAGGGAGGCTGTATGGATGATACTGTCAGTGAAAAGGTACTCACCTACAGGTGAATTTTATGAGAACATAACTTAAGTACTGTTTTACCTGTAGGGAGATAGCAGTTATTCCAATATTAAATTCTGTGTTTTTAAGAAATCCCCCAAACATCTGTATGATTCATAAACCTAATCATACTTGAAAAGCCTTCACACATGTACTTCATTATTTAGTTTGTAATTCTTTCATTGATTGGTGTTTTTATGCTGTTCTGCAGAATATTTCACGTATATGGTGGCAGCCAGCATTATGGTGTGGCTTCATATGGCGTCTCAAAGGGATAAGCAGTTAGATGGAGTATATACTGACTGTGCGAGTTGATATTGCTGCAGCCTCTGTAGAGGTAGTGGCATTGGCCACTAACTCGTCTCCTAGATCCCTCAGTGACTGGGCAAATGTGGTCAGGTTAACATCAGTAACAGACCCTTCCAGCTGAAATTACAACAGACCACATGTATATATATATATATATATAATATATATATATAATGCATTTCTACTAGTCTAATTTAATAGCACTCATCAACAATAATCAATAATCAATAATCCCATCACTGGACAAGGAATATGTGTTAAATGGTAAGGACACATGTAGAAGTGCACAAATAAATCACAATACATAACAAAGTACCCAGCACCCACGTTCTGACCAAAACTAAAGTATTTTATTTGCTGAGATCCCAGCAGATGTATCAGGAATGGCAAATACCAGTTGGCAGCTGACAAAGAATGCAGTCCATGCAAGTGGTTGTAACCTATGAGTGATATGGGAATCAACTAGGCCGGCTGAAGTACTGTGTATGTCCTAAAAAATCCCCCCTCCCCAAAAGTGCCTTTCTAGAGGTCAATAAAGCCTTTTAGTGCTGAAACTTGTGTTTTTAACATAGGACATAATCCCATCTTCCAAAAAATCCTCCAAACACATTTCTAAGATCAATACAACCCTCAGAATAAGGCAAAATGAATAGCTTAGTTATGCTTGAAATTTTAGGGAAAATAATGTGTGTGGAGAAAGTGCTAGTTTTACACCTTTAGTTGCTCGCTTATCACCCACCTCTGTGATGAAAGAGGTTGTGTTTACATCGACGGCATCCTTCACATCTTGAAGACTACTCTCCAGCGTTGGGGTCATGATGTTAACAGACACTGTCAGGTGAGATTTCAGCGAGGACAGGTCACTGGTTAAGTTAATTTGCTGCAAACATAAGGAACATAACTAAACATCACTACATTTCAATCAGATCACCTTTGAAGATTGATTTATTTATTTGTTTTACACTGTACTCATGATTATTTCACTTATACAACGGCGGCCAGCATTATGGTGGGAGGAAACCAGGCAGAGTCTGGGGGAACCCACGACCACCCGCTGATTGCTGGAAGACCTTCCTACGTGCGGCCGGTGAGGAAGCCAGCATGAGCTCGATTTGACCTTTGAAGATTGATTCAATATAATGACAGTGCATCAGTCAATAATGAGGGTAATTTCCAAGCTTACAAATAAAATTATTATTATATGTATTATACAGATTTAATCATAGGAATCTTGCACCTTTTATACAAGAAGACGACGACATTATGGTAGAAATAATCCTGTTTTCAGTAATAACCAGTCTTTAGTATTTATTACATTATTTATTTAATTGGTGTTTATTGCTGCACTCAAGAATTTCTAACTTACAAGAGGGTGATAAAGTTTACCCAGAAAACATGACCTGATGGTTGCAGCCAGCCATAGCATTAACCACTTAAGCCAAAGAAGCCCCACCCAACCTTTCTATTAAGATACAGAATATATATTTTCCACTACGTCTCATTATAATGAAGCAAAGTTTCAATCACAGACAAACCTAGATGCTACGCTAGGTGTATACAAAAACACGCCAGGTGTAGAAAAACCTAGACAAACGCTAGGTGTAGACAAACTTAGATGCTAAGCTAGGTGTATACAAAACACAAATACAGAAACACCCAGACTGATGCAATTAGAGATGCTGTCACTGCATTTGCACAAAGACATAAAAAAAACCTTAAAAAACAAGATAACATACACTTTTGTAATCCAGAACTGTATCAATGTCAAAGAATTGTTGAGCCGAATTGCATTGTAGGCCGACTTCCCATCACGGCAGTCCCTTAATAATAAAACAAAAATGGATACATGTAGCATTTAAATGTTCAAATAACACTTCCACCTTTTTAACAAAAATTCATAAAACATACTCTTTTACAAAACTGTCAGTCTTATGGTTTATGCATTCAGCCTGTTCAATATAATCTCAGCAGACACACATTTATTAATTTTCAGTTGCCCACCTAATACAACTTGGCCCAGGAAGTCAACTCTTCCGTTCTTTTTGGTAATACATCACTGTTTCTGTATAGCTGTGTTCATGATACAAAGAGATGGTTCACAAGCACTTCAGTGTAACAGCAGATGTGTTTTTTACAAAGCTTGGAACCATTTTTGTGTACGTTAGAAACGTTGAGTAATGAGAAGACATGTCAAATACGGTGATGACCTGACTCCCCCTTTGGGGAAAAATCTCAGGGTAAGAAAATAGTGACCATTTGGAAGGATCAATTTTTTCGTTTTTTGACAGCATAGTTTCTTTTGTTTATTTCTATGATTTCAACACAGGTTTGTTGTTCACAATGTAATCCTACAGCAGCAAAAATAGAGTGAATCCCAGGCTGGAAATGACGGACAGTATCTTTGAGGTATCTTTCTGATTTTTATGTGTGAGTGCTGCTGGACTAACAGCTAGCAGCGTTACTGACTAAGCGTCTGTTTGAAATGCTGAAATCTTAATGACACATACATGTAACTGATTAAGCTGAGTACAATTATACTGCAAAACAGTGATAAGCAGGTCTTCTTCAAAACATGGAAGATGATTATAGCTATCTACATACAAGACAGATGCAGTAACAACTTACATCTAGCAATCTGAGTGCGGTCAAAATCACTTTTTCACAGTACACATAACGTATAGGTTTAAGATACCATTTGTCTGCCTGAAAAGAGGGGAAAGGGAGTCGGGAGAAGCATCTCACCTCAGGATACCGGAGACTGTTATATCAACACTGGAATTGCCATAGAGTGTTTTTCCCATAAAGTAACCCTCACCAAGTGGACCTCCTGGTTTGTCCAGAAACTGTGTAGTGGAAAGGATTGCACAAAATAACTGCACATATATATATACATATATTCGGCTATGAACAGAAATAGATTAATCTTCACTTTACCTGTTATTTTTCCCTCTATCCTTTATGCTTTCGTGCAAAATTATTTAAGCTTCATTTGAAATTAATTAACAGAAAATGCTGCAAAGCAACAGAAATCCACATTAGGTTGAGTTGCCCACAAATCATGTTAGACATATGACAGGGACATAGCTCTAAAGTACTGGCACATATTTGTAACATATTCCTTAGACATTTCATGAATGCAAAGTCTGGTAATTATATCTTAATCTATTTTCAAGTTATATAACATATTAAGGGACAAATGAACTAGGCTATGACAGAACCACCCCTAAAAATTGCAGAAGTCCAATAAAAAATTATCTGAAACTTATATTATCTGAAACCATTTATTCCTTGACTTTCCTTGAAAAGAAGATCAATATAACTCAAAGGTATTTTTTGCAGAAAAAAAATATTTAATGGTTATCAATCAAAGATGTAAATTTGACAGACAGGTCACAAATTGCTATTTAATATTGCTACATATTTTGATGGTACCTCAGTGTAGAGTGGTGAGTTTAAGTCAGAGGCAGGCTGACACACCCATCGCTCTAGAGGGGCCCCTAGAGCGTAAGTGAGGGTGGTGAGTAACATGAAAAGCCAGGAGAAGATGAAGATCAGGATCACAGATCTGAAAAAAGGAACATTTAAATGTGGATATGACATCATCTGATAACCAGGCTTGCATGTCAATTAATTCATGTATCACAATGTATCTGTCAGCAAGACTGTTGTTTAATATCGTACTCAAGAATTATTCTCACGGTCAATTTTATTGGTGAAGGAAAGCCCCAAACGACCAGGATAAGCCACTTTCATACATGCAGTTCCATAGCTAGTGTGTGGACAGTGCCATTAAGACATTATATGTACAATCACAATCTTCAATCTTTAACTCTAGACTAGTCTATTTCGTGCCCATTCGCAGCAGACCAGCATGATCGAAACTGATGTTTGATGTCATCACAGAAAGTTTATTTTTTAATGCACGATACAACCATTGAGTACTACATACTAAAATTTCACTAAAATTTTTAAGACTTGTAAACTGGGCTTAGAATAGGGTTGAGGATTCCAACAGAAGGACCCAATAGCGGAGTTTAGATTTTGAACGCCTTTAATCTCGCTACAGGTAAAAACAGTCCTACTGTATCATGTGACTTGTGAAAAATGACAGGCAACCTTTGTTGACATTCATTTGCCGATCACTTATCTAATCGTGTTCCACAGCCACAAATGACACCTCTGTCCATTAGAAACTTTTTAACGTTCACAAACGTTCATCTCCTCAATCTTCTTCATCATTTCTTCTCATCTAAACAAATTTTTGTTCAAAAAATTTTATACAATAAATGTGATTAATACTTGACCAACATTTTTGACAGGTCACATGACACAATAAATGTGATCAATACCTGACCAACACTTTTGACAGGTCACATGATACAGCAGGACTTTTTTGGCAATAACATGAGTTCAAACTTGAAACTCCCTTGTTGCTAAACAGAGCAATGATATATACAAGCATACATACGCAATCAGCATGTTTCCCCCAGAGTTAGACAGACAGCTTCTCTCAGTGGGTAGATCGTCAACGCTGGAGAAACAGATCCCGAGGAAGAGGCCTAACAACATGAGGACGGTTATCAGCAACACCAGTCCAGCCAATCCCATGCCAGCATTCACCCTGATATCAACATAAAGTAATTGATTGATTGATTATTAATACATATTTCAGATATACGTTAGCTGGAACAATTATATGAGTGGAGGACCTAGAAAGAACACAGGGAAGGTAGCCCCAGCATAAGTTGACCCACCTTGCATAATTTCACAGATGCTTCAACAATCGTTTTGATTCAAACACAAAAACAATCTCATTTGCCACAAGCTTGTGAACTTGAGCATCTGGACCTTCATACAGGTCTTTTACATTTGTGTATTTGAAGGATTTGTGATACACAATGTTTTTTGCACTCCATATTTAGTTTATGACATGTTCTAAGATGTAAGAGTACCAGCTTTTCAGTTTTCACCTTCAGTGGGTAAAAATGACTCCATGGGTAAGGGTTTATCAGTTCTTGGCGGTCAGCTTAACAGTTGAATGGCTCAGTCAATGATGCAGATTTGTGAATGTGTCAAAACTATGTTTAGGAGGAGAAATAACCAAGGCTGTGCACAAAATAAAATGACAGACTGCAATCTATGTATAGACCCTACATGGTCTTAAGGCCCCACCCACAATTGACATCTGATGTAATTTTCAAACAATACCGAGTGCAGACAGAAAATATGCATGAACATGCATGGTAGTTACAAGATAGCTTTTTTTTTCTTTTCTGTATTATTTGCTTGAACACTGAACATTTACAAACACCCTTGACTGTAAACCTTCAACCATTTAAACCACAAAAGCCCTTCCTTCTGTGGAATTGATGCGTACAATAATTATGAAAAGAGGTTAAAAATGATTTGTTGGCGTAATTTAAGATGCAGGCTTCATAAAACTGTGCGAATTATTTCTGTATACCTCACAGTTCTCACAGAATGTTTCAAAATATTGGTTGCATAGATAGTTGAAAAAGTTGAAGAATTAGGGTATTCAACAGTTTTTTGAATTCTTTACTAATATTTAATTTGCATCATAGCAGGTGTGAATTTGGATGGAGGAAACCGACCACAGCCAGTGAGAATTCCAATAAATTGCCCTATGTCTTGGTAAACTTCCTCAAGACCATTCAGGATTGGATCAGAACACACAGCTTTATTGTAATTACAGAATAGTGCCAAGCTTAAATACCTTAAACATTATCTGTTGGGTGTACTCAAACCTATCAGAAAAATAAGGTAGGGTTGTACAGTAGGGGACTCTTTCTTCATTCTGGCTAATGAAAAAGATAGGGATTTTCAAGAAATTAACAAGGAAGGGAAACTAAAAATAAAGGCTTTCATCAGAATGCCCCCATAAACATTTACAGTTTTATAGCCCTGTTTTGGAGGGTCGTCATGCGACACCAAAACGAGCATATTTATATAAATGGCCTTATACCTCTCACGCCCTGCGACAAGGCTGTTCACAATCAACTAGATTACCTGTAGGCATCGTACTGCTTGGCATAGCCAATGTAAACGTCTACTGTTTCACTGTAATTGGACACATCAAACCCTGAGGTCAGCTTGTCCACTTGTGAGGTCAAATCACTTAACTGTCCGCTTCCAAAATCCTTAATGGCTGCTATCACATCTGAAACAAGACAACACATTTGTATCAAGTATAAACCTAATGAAGTCAAGTTTTGCACCATGTGCACATCATATTTACCCTTAACAGAATAGATCAGTTGACATAGCAGTAAACGTATTCATTTTATCAGCTTTACATAAACACAACAAAGACTCAAAAATAAGTGCCCCCAAAAAGTTTACCTATGCAGCCATAAATGCACTGCATGCACACAACATTTTTTTTAATTTCATCCCTGCTAGTCCTTAAGTTCTTCACTCTTGCAGAAATAACATATTTCACAAAGACTAAACCATTTGTTTTCTCACAAATTCTGGTTATGAATTAAGCCTACCATTTGCAAGCAGAAAAACAGTGTAGCCACTGTACTAAAAATTTGTCCCAAAGCATTAATTTTTTAAGGCAAATAAATGTCATAAAAAGAATACTTCTGATGCTGAAATTCATATTTTTTCAGTAAGATATCATCCTACCTTCCTAACAAACCATAACACATCTTTCACAGATAAAAACAACTCTCATAATCATGATAATCAAGAAAAAGACATACTGTACAAATGACACCTGTTTATTGGCTTGAGAAACACCTGCTGAAGTCACTCACCATCAACAGTGGACTGGCTTTCATTCTTCAGTTTACAGGGAAGGTCATTCAGCTCTGTTAATGCCTGCAAGAAGACATCAGCATACTGACAAACCAGGAACATACTGTATATTCAGTTATAAAGGACTAGTATAAACTGCTATCAACTGATCTAACCCATGAGAGAAGGTGCCCTGCGTGTGAACTTGTACTGTGAACTCGAGCAATAGGTGAGTTTCAAGTTTAAACTCTTTTATCGCCTAAGGTAAAAACAGTCCTACTCCACCATGTGATTTGTTAAAGAATGAATGAATGAATAAATGATTGTGGCTTAACACCACATTGGCAATATTTCAGCCATACTGTGGCCAGATCTGTCAAAGATGCTATGCAATTAATTTTGGTTACATGTACTATAATATGGCATCAGAAAATTTTATTTGCAAACACTTAGTGTACACCAAGTGGGAAAATTCTGAAGCTGAATATCTGCCAGCTTAAGAAGTGGCTATAAAGTCATTTGAATCTTCCTAACATGTTGAGAAAGGTGATCGATAAATTAATGCCAACAAAAGGTGCACAACTGTTTTGACATGTCACAAGACACAGTAAATGTCGGACATTTTTTCTATTCAGAGAGAAATGAGTTTAATTAAAAACTCCCCAATTATCACTCAACTTCACTTGGAAATATCAAACTATTATTGCTCCCATAACCATATGTCATAAAAATCTGAAAATATTTTGAACATTTTGGCATGTGCATGTAACCTATGGCGACAACAAATGATCAGATGAAGTTAATGCCATCTACATACACACTGCCCTCTCCAGCACTTTCTTCAGAGCTTATGATACATCAGCAATAACTTACGGATTCCACAGTGGAGTTGATGTCAGAATTTTTAGCGCTGTCAATGGCACTAATTTGACTGCTGACGGAAGGAAACTGAAGACAGATCAAACATGTCATGTTTATATACTCATATGTGCAAGATACAAGACCTGAATACAGCGAGTTCATTAAAAACATAGTTTTGCAGATTCATTAAATATTAAGGGAATCCTATATATCAACAAGGTTTTCACACAGCACATAAAGTACAACTCCATTGATTGCGAACAGAATATTAAGAGAAGAATCATTCTAGGATGTGCTTTTTCTGTACATTCAAAGAGGACGGTTAGAACAGGCTGAAACAAAATGAAAACCTAATGGATCAGGCGGCCATTCCTATTTAAGGTAGGTTCTGATCAAGGTTTGGTAAAGATTGGTGAAGAGGCTTTCAAGATATTGTAGGGAGATGGTATACAGAATAAGTACAACATCCAACTGTACAAACAGGCCAATACACTCAAAAAAAATAGAAAAAGAGGTTTTAGAACCAAAACATGCACGTATATCTTCCAACTTAAAAATCTTGACCACTTTTTATGGCCCATGTAATTTTAATCTTCCAAAAAAAAATGTGATTAAATTCAGTCCAAATATAGAGGAAGAGTCAAGATTATTGCCTTCGCACAATTTCAAAATATCAAGGGAATAGACGAGGGAAGAGGCATACCCCAAAAGTCAATCAAATCATAAGGTTCTATATTATAATATAAATCTTCAAGACAAAGATGGGCTGAGGTTTTTGTGGCTGATGAACACAGAACAGCATAGACACAAAACAGAATGCATGTATATCTCTCAACAGTACTTACTGCAGACGTGTCGTAGCTGCTGTCGAGACTGTTCAGATCAATGTTTCCTCCACAGTTACAGTTTGTAAATGTGTTCTGAATATTCCCTTTCACTGTGCTTAGTGAGTTTTTAAGGGCAGACAGATTGGTGTCCACATTTGTACTGCCGGTGTCGATAAAGCCTAAAGTTGATGACAGGGAATCGATCGCTGCAAAATGTCAAAAGATAAACAAAGGTTATGAGGACTCCCTAAGTATTTTATGGTTAGGTGTGAAATATAACTGTTAACCAAAAAGTCTACATGCCCAAAAAAGGTAAACCAGCCCTCAAAGATATACATCCTCTACCCTTGAACACAACAACCTACAATAAATGCAACCATACATGTCAACACTTCATGTAACATGACGGCAATATTGTGATATTTTACCACATCATTATAATATATAGTCTTACTTTGTCACAGAAAGCTAACAACAAAGATCTTGAAGAGCTATCCCATGGTCAAGATGTGTGTGTCGTAAAAGCAGGTTTAACTGATAAAGATTGAGAAAATTGCAATGCAATTAAAATCACTGCTCTTAGTTTTGCAGGATAATACATCTACTCTCAGTTCCACTTCTGCCTGGCATGATGTCATACAGAACACTTGGCGTCACCCTTCATTGACGTATAGCAACAAATGACATCATACTTTCAAACGCCCATAATGTCATTCCAGTATAACCGCTTTACGTCACATCAGGCAAATTTTGCAGCAAGTTCAAAAGATTTTGTCTTTGAGGACTCTTCACTTATAGAGGATAAACAGTTTTATTTGTCGTAAATCTTCTTGAACTGTGGTGTTAACTCTATTCCATAGGGTGCCTTTGATATCATTTTAATATTTCCACATGGTTTATCTTGGGGCTGAAGTAGCACTTTAAGGAATTTGAATAAGAACTTACTGGACTGCAAGGTAGTGACATCATCTTTCACGACTGTGATATTTGAGCTTTGTTGTAAGAGTACCGCCACTGGAGCCCCAAATATAGCATCCATCGCTGTAAAGAAAAAAGAACAGAAAGATAAAATATTGAGCTGCCAGAGACATTCTCCATCATAGATAACCCTTAAAGGCTTTATTCACTTAATCAATTATTTGATTTATTTCTTTAACCGTTGTTTTGCACCATATGCACACACTTACACGATAACAGTCAATATTACAGCTGGAGGGAACTGAAGTGCCTGGGGTATACAACTGACTTTTGGAAAGTGACAATAAATGAACTTTACCACATGTGGCGTAGAAACTAGCACACCGTATTGGTTGAAGATAAGTGGTGTTCAATGAATGTAAGAGTGTGATGAGTAACGACACTGGCATTGAACACAATTGGTGACCACTCACTGTCACCAACTATGCCCTGCGAACAGTGAGAGCCGGTGGGGGGTGGGGGGGGGGGGGGGGGAAGGGGTGGAAGTTGGTGGTTGTTGTTGTTGGACTTTACAAGTTCTTTTGTGCTCTTATGTTTAGGACTTATGGTACTCACAAAGCTACTTACCTCTTCCCACCAGGCAAATCATAAGAGTTAACATGAACTGACATTTATGAAATTAACATTACTCAAAAGCTTAAGAGAAAGAATGAATAAAACAGTTTGCAATACGCTCCAAGCCTGCTGCTATCGTGCAACTGCAAGCACAAACCACATCCTTCCAGGTCACAAATTCAGCAAGTTTTACATGATGTATCACAGATTATATAAAAGTGCTTTGTTACAGTTTGTATGCAGCCCCTACTGGTCACAGGTGTTTTGTTGATCAATATGCATATACCTAATGCATGTACTGCACAGTTCTCAAGGATGAAATAGTACATATTGTTGTCGATTCTTCATGCCGTATTGATCATTCTTCCCCTTTCTTGAAAATGGTTTTAAAGTGAAATTTGCCATAGTAATGTATGATCTAAGTTGTTGTAAACACACTATAAAGTGCATCAGTGGGCCAGAGCAACAATACCTTACTGAAAGAGCTATAGGCTGTTGTAGATGCTACTAGACCAGTGCCTAATTGTTATGTCATCATACTGGACACTACACTGGGGTCCTCAGACATACCCCAGAACAGTATTAAATTGATCGGATAAACAGGGAAAATCATACATACACAGACATCCATCCTCCTATCCACCCATACATACAAGTGCCTACCTACACACACACACATTATAACGTCGTACAGCATAGAGAGTACACCAGAGCAGCGACGACAGTGTGATAGTTGACAAATGGTCGCTTGTAATCACAAATACAGCCTCTTGTCAATTTACCTTAGTTAGGGTTTTATTCCCACTGTTCATGTAAATGCATATATAGTAGTAATTTACATGCCCCCCTTTAACATGAATTAGGCAAAAAAAAATGACAGTAATTGCAATTTATTACACATCACTGGTCTAGAATTACTGGACGTCAATGGTCTAGAATTACTCAAAATTCTGTGTCATCATTTAACACACAATCACATTATACACACATACATATACACTGAGGTTCCTTCCTTCTCTCATGAGCTTATAAGGTTACTAGAAGTATTCACCACACAGTTACTATGTAGAAGAAGTGGTTGAGCAGATTCAAATTTAAATTAAAGTATTGATCTACATACCACGCAAATCTCGAATGATCACGTCCCCTGTAAAATTGTAGTTGTCTGCTCCTAGGTGTTGGATTTGCTGAAAACATCAAAAACTTGATCAAACCACAAATCTTTTTTGGCTGTTTAATTAACTTAAGTTTAATTAAAAAGTACTGTAAATAATGACTTAAAATTTCGTCCATGACTAAGTTATTGATTTTGCCGGACTCGATGAGTTCTATTGATTGAGTAAAAATATTGATAACGGTTTTGCACCTGCTAGGCAAAATTTTACCAAATACTGAAAGTTTTACTGCACAATTCATTACAAGTATTTAAATCAGTATGATTCTGCACACTTACTTCTTTCAGCAGTTGAATATAGCTATCAGCATCTGTTATGCTATCATCAAACACTGTCTCAAAATTATCAATGGCAACTGTCATGCGACCGTTGGTCACAAACAAGCAAATCACACCAACACTGTGGATAAAAAAAAAAATTATATTTCAACATTCTCAATATTGCTGAAGATACTGAGTCTTCATGGTTAACATTTAGAAATACAAAAATAAAAGGATGGAAATGCCTTATGACAATATTTGAAAACTGCAAGGGTATAATAAATGTATCTGACACCCACTTAACATGTTCTTCTTTAAACGGATAAAAGTAACCTGATGGGAATAACGGCAATGTCAACAATTGTCAAGATGTCTAACTGACCGCTGAAGTACATGTATTTTGACTGGCAGTTGCAGTTGGTCAGGTTATTTGGATTGGTAGTGGCATCCTGTCAGTTTTTGGGACAATAAATGTACAGTATAGTTTGTGGTCAGATAAGTTTATATGAAATGTTACAGAAGAAAATTTTCACAGCTAATAGAATCAACAACTCTGCAAACTGCATGGCAATAAAGAGCAAAATTTCCAGCCAGTGTACTTGCAGTTTTGGAAATTACATGTAAAGTACATGGCATATCGCATACATTTTACAAACCATGATAACCTTCATGATTACTGTTGCCTATGTCCTATATTTTTCCCAGGATGTTTGTGCAGAACTAACACAGAAATAAAAAACTAATTGATAAGTTGATTTATACTTAATGTTAAACAATTTTCCACTTATATGACAATAGTACGGAGCAGTAAAGTGATGTGGTTAGTCAAAAAAATTGCACATAGAAAACAAAACAACAAAACAACTTTTAAAGTTTCCGTTATGTTTAGTTTTAATAAGCCGTTCTCACAACATAGTAAAGATCTCGTGCACACAAGATCTTTATTATGTCGTAAGCATGATTGAACAAAGATCTTGAGTGCATGACATAATTGTGCATTTCTATTGGTCAATTATCTGGTGAGCACGACTTATTAAAAAAAAGAAAATGACACTCTGAACATAACTGAAAGTTGTGTGTGTGTGTTTTTTTTTTCTATTTATTTTTTTTCCCCTAACCATGTCCCTTTTACGGCTCTTTATGGCAGTCAGGTTCATGGTTGGTGGAAACTGCAATGCCCATGCAGAGTAAAGTGCTCAATCAAAGTAGAATTAGAAGTAGGATGAGGTACAATGCTATGTGGTACAATGCTATATGGTACAATGCTAAGTGGTACAATGCTAAGTGGTAATGGTGGACAACCAAGGATTGCACCCACTTATCACAAAACACATACATGTAATAATACAGTGATGAGTACTTCTTTGTTGGATTTAACTTCTGATTTGTCACTTCTCACCTGATAAACAAGACCAGAAGGCCAAAAATGCCAGCATAAGTCATCCTCTTGCACGTGTTGTTGTTGGCTGGATTCTGGACTCGCTTTCCTCCACAGTTACCACAACAACGACAACAGCAGAAACATATGCCGATGATGGGAAACACTACCATGAACAGAATGCCTAGCCCAATGCACACAATGTATCCCATGGACATGGTAATGATCTGAAGAGCAACAACAACAGTTACCATTACAATGACAACAGCAGAAACATATGCCGATGATGGGAAACACTACCATGAACAGAATGCCTAGCCCAATGCACACAATGTATCCCATGGACAGGGTAATGATCTGAAGAGCAACAACAACAGTTATCATTTCAATGACAACAGCAGAAACACATGCCCATGATGGGAAACACCACCATGAACAGAATGCCTAGCCCAATGCACACAATGTATCCTATGGACAGGGTAATGATCTGAAGAGCAACAACAACAGTTACCATGACAATGACAACAGAAGAAACATATGCCCATGATGGGAAACACTACTATGAACAGAATGCCTAGCCAAATGCACACCATGTATCCCATGGACAGGGTAATGATCTGAAGAGCAACAACAACAGTTATCATTACAATGACAACAGCAGAAACATATGCCCATGATGGGAAACACTACTATGAACAGAATGCCTAGCCCAATGCACACAATGTTTCCTATGTACAGGGTAATGATCTGAAGAGCAACAACAACAGTTATCATTACAATGACAACAGCAGAAACATATGCCCATGATGGGAAACACTACTATGAATAGAATGCCCAGCCAAGTGCACACAATGTTTCCTATGTACAGGGTAATGATCTGAAGAGCAACAACAACAGTTACCATTACAATGACAACAGAAGAAACATATGCCCATGATGGGAAACACCACTATGAACAGAATGCCTAGCCCAATGCACACAATGTATCCCATGGACAGGGTAATGATCTGAAGAGCAACAACAACAGTTACCATGACAATGACAACAGAAGAAACATATGCCGATGATGGGAAACACCACCATGAACAGGATGCCTAGCCTAATGCACACAATGTATCCCATGGACAGGGTAATGATCTGAAGAGCAACAACAACAGTTACCATTACAATGACAACAGCAGAAACATATGCCCATGATGGGAAACACCACTATGAACAGGATGCCTAGCCCAATGCACACAATGTATCCCATGGACAGGGTAATGATCTGAAGAGCAACAACAACAGTTACCATTACAATGACAACAGCAGAAACATATGCCCATGATGGGAAACACTACTATGAACAGAATGCCTAGCCCAATGCACACAATGTATCCCATGGACAGGGTAATGATCTGAAGAGCAACAACAACAGTTACTATTACAATGACAACAGCAGAAACATATGCCCATGATGGGAAACACCACTATGAACAGGATGCCTAGCCTAATGCACACAATGTATCCCATGGACAGGGTAATGATCTGAAGAGCAACAACAACAGTTACCATTACAATGACAACAGCAGAAACATATGCCCATGATGGGAAACACCACTATGAACAGGATGCCTAGCCCAATGCACACAATGTATCCCATGGACAGGGTAATGATCTGAAGAGCAACAACAACAGTTATCATTACAATGACAACAGAAGAAACACATGCCCATGATGGGAAACACTACTATGAACAGAATGCCTAGCCCAATGCACACAATGTATCCCATGGACAGGGTAACGATCTGAAGAGCAACAACAACAGTTACCATTACAATGACAACAGCAGAAACATATGCCGATGATGGGAAACACCACCATGAACAGGATGCCTAGCCTAATGCACCCAATGTATCCCATGGACAGGGTAATGATCTGAAGAGCAACAACAACAGTTACCATTACAATGACAACAGCAGAAACATATGCCCATGATGGGAAACACCACTATGAACAGAATGCCTAGCCCAATGCACACAATGTATCCCATGGACAGGGTAATGATCTGAAGAGCAACAACAACAAGTTTATCCATATCACAAAGATTTTATTTATTTATCTGATTGGTGTTTAAGTCCATAACCAAGAATATTATTATATAATAGCTGGCAGCATTATGATGGGTGGAAACCAGAGCCCTGGGGAAACCCACAACAAATCACAGGTTGCTGGAAAAACATCCCATGTAAGATAGGAGAGCACGGGCTGCATGCATATCTTATACAAGTATATGTATAACACATACATGTGTATTATTAATATATTTGGAAAGAGCCCAATTCATCAAAATAATACTTCAGACCACAGACCTACAGTGCCAAACTCAGTCAACCATTGCGAACTTTTAATACTGGCAAAGTCAATATCAGCGTAATCAAGACTACACAGGTTGTAAGTAATCAAAAAATACATGTGCAAGATGTACCGTTTCCAAAGATGCATGTTTTTTTTGTGGTCCACATAAAGTTTATGGTATGTTCAAACATGTAACATCCATGAGTAGAAACAAACATTTCAGTCTTCAGTCACTTTGAGATTGAATTTAGGTGCAGTATACATGCACATACATTTGGCTCATAGATTAGTTAAATCAACTCACCTGTGAGTATTCAGTCATTATATTGAAACTTCCATCCAGGAGACCAGAAATGATCACTGAAAACAAGAACATCGGTTGGCAAAGTGTAACTAAAAAGGCTGTGAAAAGTGGTGAATCAAAACTAGAAGAAACATAGCAACCGTATACTGTATATGTGGTGTTATCATAACGTGTTACCGAACTTGATCACTTCCATATAAGTCTGTGGCTTATTTTGCTATTTTATATTAATTATTCTTTTAATAATTCAATAAATTGGAGTTTAACATTGTGGTCAATGATATTTTGCTTAAGTGATGACAGCTATGTGGCTATGAATAGATAAAACTGGCAGGCACTGGATACATATATTTAGAGGTCATCTTATAGTGACTATAATCTTGTAGATGAGTGAAACATGACGTCTTGTAGATGAGTGACACATGACGCCTTGTAGATGAGTGACACATGACATCTTGTAGATGAGTGACACATGACGCCTTGTAGATGAGTGACACATGACATCTTGTAGATGAGTGACACATGACGCCTTGTAGATGAGTGACACATGACATCTTGTAGATGAGTGACACATGACATCTTGTATATCACCCACACATGACATCTTGTAGATGAGTGACACATGACATCTTGTAGATGAGTGACACATGACATCTTGTAGATGAGTGACACATGACGCCTTGTAGATGAGTGACACATGACATCTTGTAGATGAGTGACACATGACATCTTGTAGATGAGTGACACATGACATCTTGTAGATCACTGACACATGACATCTTGTAGATGAGTGACACATGACGCCTTGTAGATAAGTGACACATGAATCTTGTAGATGAGTGACACATGAATCTTGTAGATGAGTGACACATGACATCTTGTAGATGAGTGACACATGACGCCTTGTAGATGAGTCACACATGACATCTTGTAGATGAGTGACACATGACGCCTTGTAGATGAGTGACACATGACGCCTTGTAGATGAGTGACACATGACATCTTGTAGATGAGTGACACATGAATCTTGTAGATGAGTGACACATGACATCTTGTAGATGAGTGACACATGACATCTTGTAGATCACTGACACATGACATCTTGTAGATGAGTGACACATGAATCTTGTAGATGAGTGACACATGACATCTTGTAGATGAGTGACACATGACGCCTTGTAGATGAGTCACACATGACATCTTGTAGATGAGTGACACATGACGCCTTGTAGATGAGTGACACATGACGCCTTGTAGATGAGTGACACATGACATCTTGTAGATGAGTGACACATGAATCTTGTAGATGAGTGACACATGACATCTTGTAGATGAGTGACACACGACATCTTGTAGATCACTGACACATGACATCTTGTAGATGAGTGACACATGACATCTTGCAGATGAGTGACACATGACATCTTGTAGATGAGTGACACATGACATCTTGTATATCACCGACACATGACATCTTGTAGATGAGTGACACGACATCTTGTAGATCACTGACACATGACATCTTGTAGATGAGTGACACATGACATCTTGCAGATGAGTGACACATGACATCTTGTGGATGAATCATACATGACATCTTGTAGATGAGTGACACAGAGTGACACATGACATCTTGTATATCACCGACACATGACATCTTGTAGATGAGTGACACATGACATCTTGTAGATCACTGACACATGACATCTTGTGGATGAATCATACATGACGTCTTGTAGATGAGTGACACGGGAATAGTTACATAAACTAACCTGGTATTACCCTATCTCTTCTCATTCTGGGGACACCTGATCTACTCACTTTAGCCAATATATATGTAATTGTAGCAGGAATATTGAGTTTTTTGTTTCTCACATGGTTAAACCATCTATTAAGCAACATACTCATGTCTTTACTTTTCTGGTAAAAAAATGTAATGCTCTACTTTCAATACTATCAATATCTGTCTTAGAAATTAGAAGAATTAGGGCATGATATCCTCCCAATAAGCTTCTTTTTTGTCATAGCGTGATACAACTAACTATTAACATGTGATCATATTTATTTCATCAGTGAAGGAAATCTGACATTTCACCTCAATGTATAAATATGGGTACATGCATATCACTTTAGCTTGAAATGGTTAAACATTATCTCATTTATATTTATATATTAATTTATAATCACAAAAAAAAAAAAAAAAAAAACCAGAGTAATTAATAATTCTTTAACAGGTGCCTTCAGTTCCACAAGACTGAAAGACCCAGACTGCACAATAATGTATTCAGTGTGGGCCAAGTCACAAGTTATATGTATGTGAATGCTGTCCTTAGAGAACTCTCTGTTGGGACGTAACCTGACCCTGAAGATAAAGTAGGCTAGGTTGATAGGAATCCTGTTTTTCCCTTTTTTGCTCTGGCTGATACAAAAGACATGGGTTTTTTAGGTCAGAGCCCTTTTTTTTTGATATTTGGTCAGGCTATACATATTTTAAAGATAACCTTACCGCCTTTCAGCTCACGTTTCCTAAGTACATGTATATGTATGTGAACATCTCTGAGAAAGAAGGTTTAAAATTTAAAATTAGCTGAGGTCAACTGTTAGGTTTATGCAGAAACAGGGTGCTTAATGTTACCTACATGAAATGTTGTTCACACCACCCCCCACCCCCCAAAAAACAACATCAAAACCCTGAACTGCATGAAGTGAAGTAGATGTATGAATTACCAAACCAACCACACAATTGTGTACACACATGTACATGGCCTTATTTTAACAGAATGTATGCACACATATGCTTCTCATGTTCCACAGTGAAATCAACTTCCTTACAATGTTTGGTTTGCACTTTTGTCACACTTTAATTGTACCATTGTACTGCTGGTTGTATATACACATGTACATGCATGCTGCACTACATTACTAACATACCTAATGAACAACATTCTCATATCTTCACTTTACCACAGGTTGTAAAGAAATGTAATATTCTACTTTCAACACAACTAATATGTCCCAAATTTTAGAAGAATTGGGGTACGTACATGTACAACTACGTCCAGTGACTCTCTCATTCAAAGACAGGACAGTGCATAAGAGAAAATACATCACATCATATTTTAATCTTTTATGTTTGTTGCTTTTTTTTTTTTTAGTACACGTGTAAACGCGGACGATTGGCTGAAAGACATCTGGCTTTAGATAGATCAAAGGTTGTGCTACAAGGCCATTAACCAGACAACTGTTAATTGGAGAGCCAAAACTTTTATATGTAAATACAGGGACTTGTAAATGACAGCAGCTCACCTTGAAAGATGCCTTTCAATGGTATATTGCAATCCTAGCCTCAGAGCTCTGGAGCCTGTGCCATGTCTCCACTGTCTTTCACTAGTGGCAAGTAGCCAGTTTTTAGTTGGTCTTACTTGAAGTTTACAAATAACCTTGACAAGAAACTGATGCATCATCTTACATGTGGAGACAAGCTACAGCTTCTAACTATTTTATGTTCAGTGGAGTCATTTTTGCAACTACCCTAATTCCTCAACCTTTTCGCACATGAAAAACCAACTTTCGGTGCAACTGATGCACATTTATAAGTTGATTTTGGAGACAAAACTACATTACTTCATTTGGCCACTTTCGGAGCTTCGCAAAAAGTATAACTTTATCATTCTACACAGAATAATGACTTCAAAATAAGCATGATTAAACACCTTGTAAACATGCGAAAAGGTCGAAGAGAAACAGCAGGCACCCATTTCCAAGGTTAATTCCTGACAACCACTTGTACACATATAGGACATGATAAAGTGAAATTACCTGTTAGCCAATGAAAGGACACTAAAGTTAAAATTGTGTATTCTGTGTCTGAAATACATGTGCAGTACTAAAGGCGTTGCTTGAGGGTTAAAACTTGAACAAGGAATGTTTTTTAATTATAAACTTGCAAGAACATACTACAGTATGATAACAAGATCATGATGTTATTACATTAAATCATCTCATCTAGAGAACTCTAGATTTACTACTGATTACTGACTGGTAGTTGTCACCCTGATTGACACTGTTTATTTGTTAAAAATCTAGAAACCATTATCTCTCCTTTGTAAACAGAGGCTGCTTCTGACTTCATTCATGCAGCTATATTCAACAGGCCCAAGGGTTGAAATAGAAAAAAGTTTACAAAATGATTACACAAGTAAGTTTTTGAGAGCTGCACTGGCCAAAAGCAGGTATGTGTGTATTTGTATGTGCAACCATGTACCTTTAATTCCGAACATCAGGCTTGTCCATCAATAAGGTAACAGACTGAAATTGTTCCAATCTAATTGGGCTCTTAGTTTTGTAAGTCAACAGACACTGACAGAAGGAAAGATACTATCAAGGAATTGGTTACTCTATTGAAGTATTTCAGTTCACTGGCATTGTCTGAATTAAGCCTTGATGAACTGAAGGCACATTCATTTACCCACAACATAAAGGCCTGCAGGCACATGTATGCATATTTCTATTATTAACGATGTGGTAACATTGGAATCACCTCTACTTCCTGGACATATCAAGTATTAATTCTGTAATTTGAAACCAACGCTAACATAGTGACGCCCTAAGGCATACAATACTTGAAGAGCAGCCAATGCATGACCATGAACTAGCCAGTAATGGATCTGCAATTGGATTTGTGTTTTGCTAATTGCTAATGTATCCTCTATATAATAAATCACCACACATACCTCATAATTCTCATGCAGCCTGCTACTATTTTGAGCAGCTATTTACTTTTATGCCATCTTCTTTGACTAAAGCTCCTATTTTATATAATTAATTAATTTTTGCAGAGTAACCTTTTACTCAAAAACACAATGAAAGCCCTGGTGAAAGGGCTGTGCCATCTGGTAAACCCTGCTCTTATATACATGTAACTGCTTTACTATTATAATTAGGGGCCTCCGTGGCTCAGTCGGTTAGCGCGCCAGCGCAGCGTAATGACCCAGGAGTCTCTCACCAATGCGGTCACTGTGAGTGCAAGTCTAGCTCATGCTGGCTTCCTCTCCGGCCGTAAGTGGGAAGGTCTGCCAGCAACCTGCGGATGGTCGTGGGTTTCCCCCGGGCTGTGCCCGGTTTCCACCCACCATAATGCTGACCGCCGTCGTATAAGTGAAATATTCTTGAGTACGGCGTAAAACACCAATCAAATAAATAAATAAATAAATAAATACTATTATAATTAACACATTTCAAAGGCAATCCACTTACATATTGGTAATGCATTCGGCAAGGAACTGTTGATAAAGCTGCGACCCAAGTTGAAGAAAGGCCTTAGCCCTCCATCATCATATTCACCGGTGGATTTAAATGATTTCGTGGGTAGAGGAGAAAAAGTGATATAGCTATCTGTATCAGCAGTGTTTCCATTTCCAGACATGGTGGTTACAGAGCTGACAGTACACTCCCCTCTTGCTCCGGTCAGGTGACACAGTACCACAAAAACTACTGTGGTCAACGCAATCCACCCTAACTGCCTTTTCCAGGTGTAAACCATGGTGATGATTCAGGCTTTTCCACTCTTTGTTGTTGTATACGTCGAAACACACTCCACAGTCTCCAGTGTTCACCTACATGTAGGCATATCCAAGGGGTGGAAAAATGTTCACCTTGGTAACAAATGATGTCCTAGGTCAGCTAGACCTTCTTCCCTCTGAAAGAACAAAGTGAAATCGATCAATTGACCACCAAAATCAATAGATTTCATTGGAGCTAATACTGATGTCACCGCTCAGCCTATGCGGACACTGTTTATACAGATATTCATAGGATATTTATAAAGCAGTTGTTTTCTGAACAATAAACAAGCAGTTTTGAAAGGGTCTGTGCTTATACAAGGTACAAACTGCACCCCTTTTACAAGTGGTAGGCTTGATGGCTCATGCCTCACCAACATGTACCTGCAATCAATTTTGGCTGAGTTAAAATGAAACCACCTCATGGTTCCAGCAAGGTTAGGATGCAATTCATCAGTATCTCTCAAGTCAAAATATTTTTTAAAAGGTTCAACCTTTTTGAACCTTTTCAAAATACATGTAAGTAGTTAGCACGACAATGAAATACTTCAGAAGTTGAATGATGATAACTGAAGTCTAACATTTCATTTTTTTCACCTGTCCAGTGTAAGGCTGGAAGGAAAATGTTCAAAATTTGTTAAAATGTAGTGACATCATTGGTGGTGCCATTCATACATATTTAAATTAATGCATGTAGCACATAAAAATATTTTAAAAATGTGTTAAATGGACACACAAGAGGTCAAAATTTAAGCAAACTTTTACCCTAATCCATGTGCAATTATATGCAAACACAGTACTAATTTAAAGATGACACAATAATGTTGAATCAAGTGTCTGCCTGACAATAATGGTGGGAATTGACTAATACATGCATTGTACATCACTCTCTACAATTTTGCTTTGAAATAAAGTACGTGTATTTGGAAAATGAACAGAAGAATCAAAATTTATGCCGAACTGGTATACGACAGGATAATGATGATGATAATGAATTGTCATCACATCATATCATTCTGGCTAAAAAAATTTATCACACAGGCTTTCTAAAGCAAAATAATGTACTATTAGTTATCGACATGGGAAACTGGACTCTGGGAAACCCACCTCTATCGGCAGACCTTCCATCATAAGACTGGACAGCAACTTTTCTGTTTCTTACTATTCAACAGAACAAGGCAATGTTCGATCTTGCCATATGCCATTAATCAACTCTATAAACTCATTTTGATTTCGTACATGTAGGTGCATCTACATCGATCATAAAATCTTCGAAAAAACGATCGAAAAAACTTAGTGGTTATATCATGATTTTCAATTCACCTGTTGACTCTTTTCATTTCTATCATGTATCTAAATCATCCAACATGTAAAAAAAAACACACATTTATGAAACACAACAGAACAATCCGGCTGTTCCAAATAATCCCCTTTCCGTTCCCCAACATTTCCAAAAATAAATGACACAAAACTAAGAAAGAAATGAGAGGCCTTCATCTTGCTTAGTTCGGTTTCATATATATTGTTCCATGGGTTATTCAAGATGTGCACTGATTGCATTACTCGTTCATTCAGTTTGAATGGAAAAATGCAGCTATCAGAAGTGAACACAGTATACATCAAAACCCATTATTGCACCAAGTACCTCAGTAATTATTAAAATAATCATCTGATAGTAATTAAACGTACGTATGCACAAGTTTAGATTATAGAGAAGATGTCTGCTAAGTTTCCTCAAAAACAGTGTAGTAGTTTGGTAGGAGATGCATAGACAAAATGTGAAAACATGGAAAGCAACGTTATGCAATGTTATGCAACGTCCTAAATGGGGGTAATTATGAAAATAACAGAATAACATGATACAAAATAATAAAAGAGAATACATGATGTACTCATACATATCAATATTCCATTAGTCTGTCGACACAAGAAGCATGAACAGTAACTTGACCTTCACAAACAGCCATCAATATTTACATGTTGCCTTGCCGATAGATTGAAAACATTGGTAATCCACTAACTAACCACTACAATACATACATGTGCAAGTGCAGCTATGAAGTACAGGCTTCATAGGCATTAGGCCTTCTCCACCAGCACTGTACCTGAAATCCTGGTCATTTAATATTGATGTTTTGTTCCTTTTCCTCGATCTGGTCATGTCTTATTGATTTCAGAAAACATTTGACTTGTAAACAGTATATCAATATCCATGCAGTTTTTAGTTAACCATTATTTATATCAATGTGTAAAGAGAAAAAAAATTTTTTACATGTATCCTACACTGTAAATGTGGCTATAATGCCTAAATTCCACATTTACATGTATTAACACCTGAATGTCTACAAACTAACTGTACAAACAGTAAGCCGAGAAAAAACATCATCAGAGCAGCCCAGAAACTAAATCACCCAACCAAGTAGTTTTGTGTCCAACATCAAATTTAAAAAGATCACACATTGCTTTAAAAGTTGCTCATTCACTTGCAAAAATGTTAAAGAATTGGGTTAGTCACCACAACAGAGGATACATCTGTAAGCATTCATTTTCTTAAACTGGCGCTCACAGGTTCAAAACTTTAAGCTTAAAGGATGTCACCATAGCCAACACTTGGAACAGCTTAAAAATGTAGTACACAGTGTTATGTGTAAATTATTACCTTTCTTGTAAAAAAAACAAAAAAACAACATATTATGATTAGCAACATATTGACAATTAAACATAACACATTTAGCCCAGTATACAAAATAGACTGTTGTCTGCATGTTGCCAGTATTTTTTTCTGTTCAGAATTTAAACCTGGCATGTACGACATTCACACTCTTGAGACAAGTGGCCATTTTTATGCCAACCATGCATCACAGAGAGTTGCAGCGACACATCATCAATTATCTGAGCAAAATATTGTTATTAAAATAATGCACCATAGTCATCAAAATACTTTACACCTTACCTATGACATGAACTATGTCTATCAACATGAGCATTGTTGTCAAGAGCCCTGTTTTAGAAAACCTTTCCGGGAACATGCATTCAACTACATGTACATGTATCTGACGACATAAAATCTACATGTACAAGGTCACATGCCATGGTGGTTGTTTAACATATCAACTTTCATTAATGTTTAATGTGCAAATAATCTTTCTGTCTGATAACCAAACTGTCATTAAGTAAACCATACTGACTCTTGGAGAAACTCTTCATGAAAAATAAAGACTGCTTTTCATCTTATAACTTGACCAAAAACAGCATTTTTAGAGGCAAATACGGTCAAAACATATTACCTTTAGTGATGAAACTTACATTTTTAAGTACATATACTACATCGCTCTATTTTCAAAACAAATGTTAAAATAACTTTCTGAGATCAAATATATATCTCTCTCAGAGTCTTGCAAAATAAGTAAATTTTTTGTTAGGTCAAATATAGTACTTCATGAAGTTGAATGCAAAATAACAAAAAGTGTACAAATAAGCCAAAATCAATTCAAACCTTCTCCTTCTGAAGATGAAGATAATGTCTGTGTGTAGTATGTCAGGACTCACATCAATATTTGCTGCCCCACAACCAACCCTCTAAATTTCACCCTCTGTCGGAGTACATGCATATGTGCATGCTGAACTACCAGCACACAACACTCACCCACGGTTGATTTTATAACAAATACATGTCATTATCTATACTGTGCACAATCTGCAAAACCATTTACCTGCATCAAGTCAGAATGTATGTTGCTTTCTGTGGGAAGTTAGTACATACCTGTATGGTGTGGCTGGACAAAGAACGTTGAGGTTTTAAAAGCTCTCCAGAGATAGGTGCTTAATCATACGCATCAGGAGTCTGAATAGCTAAATAGCTTCAGTTCCTGAAAGGGAAAGTTTACTACCAATGCATTGTGATAGCTTTGTATTTATACATGACCCCCGGATAACTATCAAGCTATACAGACTGGGCACTCATGTCAGCGTCTACTAGTGATGTCTGTCTAATTTATTAGGGACATACATGTATTAGTTAGTACTATACATGTACTACATCTTAAAACCAGCTTAACCTTAAATATCAATGTAACAGCAGATCAAGTCTCTTCTTTTCACATATCACTAATTCGTTAATCAAAAACTGTCCTATAATCATTACTTCAATTAACACTTACAAAAAAAATATATATATATGGTATAGGAGACATCACATATCAGATCATAACACATTCACATTCTGAGAAATCCCTCAGTTCTCACCACTGGTGTGTAGTGCTGGTGCTAAACAACTGTTATGTGAACCATAAATATCACAAAAGGCCACCCAGAAAAAAAAAATACTCATACCATATTTTTCCTAAAGTTTAAGGCTGCACTTTGTTATATAATTTTAAAAACAAGAAGTACAGAGACATTTACTAAGTTTCAAAGAAAGTTAGAAACGCCCTTTCTATTAATATAAGCTATAGAAGCTTTGTACTCTTCGATGATTTTTCTTGTTGAATTATTCAGACTATTTAAATGTCCTACATGCAGGATGCAATAAAGTTAGTTCAGTATAACAGAACACAGTACTTGATATAAAGAACACAGGTGGAGCCTATGCCTTATCACATACCTCACCAGACATTCAGAACAGGATGGTTGTCTAGGAAGTGGCTTTATACAGATTTAGAGTGTGTGTGTAGCTTTGAGGTCATATAGATAACAGTAAATAATGGTTCTTAATGTGACAAAGGTCATGGAGTCTACCAAGTATAACATGTACATACAAGTTTGATTTATATAAGATTGCCTTAACACCTTCAAAAGGCCCGTTTTTTGTTTTCTTTTTTTCGGTCGTTTTTATTCCAACTTCAAATTCTCTATCATTCAGGAGGCAATTAAGCTTATTCCAGACTTGCCCTTTAAAATTGCTTGAATAAAATGTACATTGTTGTACATCATAAAGGACTTCACACTGACTGATGACAAAATTATTATTCAGGGTCAACTGAAAATTTCATGTGAAAACATGTAACACCAATCTGTTATATCGATCTCAGAAAAAGTGTTAATTATTGAACAAAATAAATGGTTATCATTGCTAAATGTAAGTATACTGGATATGTATGTATGCAACGAAGAGGATGAAACTCATCCCCCCCACCAGACATGCACATACATACATTCATAACATATACATATATAACTCTGTAAGTTAGATGAGTGAAACTAGATTGAAGTTTCAAAAACCACATATATGAAACAAGTCTTTACGTGAACAACAAGTGATAGCATGGTTCCAAAAGGTTTCTTTAAACACATGTATAGGATCATTTAAAGCGTATACCTCAAGGTTTCTAATAATTCAAATCCTCATAACTTTTTGTACAATCTGCCTGAAGTGACCTTCAATCAGGCTGATATGATGTAATAAAAGGTAATTTTGTAATATCAAAAAGCATCAGTAAAGATCACTGTACACAGTATTTCATCTGATTGTGATGAACATCAAAATACAATACAAATGTTCAATTTGCATATTAATACATATTTTTGATATACTGTACCATACAGCACATACTCTTAAGATGTGCATGATAAACACTAATCCCTAGCCAAGTTTCATGAAATGGAATTCCCACAATCAAACTGATCAACCTGTTACATTTGAATGAAGCCGAACTTTCACCATACAAATAGATGTAAGTATGCATTCACCTTGACAAAAAGCAATTCCTGGCAAGGTAAAAATACTTGTCTCATGACAAGGGATTCCATTTTAAATCTGTGATGAGTTTGTTATGCTCAGGGGGTGATCGTCATCTGTGTATGTTTGTATCCACCAAAAAATAAAACTCTATGCAGGGAACAGTTGGAGTTATAGCCCAGACATGAAATCATATCTATCTATATAGTATACGTAAGGAAAATGGCTATCTTGTTACCATGTCAATCTCGAAAATGGACAAGTGTGAGTCGCGACACATCATCATCTGTGTATCTATGTATTCAACAAAAATTTAAAACTTTATGCTGAAAACTGACAGAAAAAAGACAGATGAAGAGACAAGCTGAAACCAGTATACCCTATAACACTACATGTAATGGGAATAATGAAAAACGTTCATGTTTACTTTTTGTGTTTCATTTGTACCTGAATACATTCCTGATAATGTAATATTCACATCATTCTAATAAACAGCTTGTTTTTTTTAAATATTAAATGAATCCACAACTGGTTATAAAACCTTTGAATACAATTACATGTATTCAAAAACATGCAGGCATGGCAGTATGAGAACATTGGTACTAAAAATATGCGCCATAATTAATAACTATCGAGATCCACGAATTTCTGTTCTTATACCAATAAATGCAAGTAGAGAACTTTAGCACATGACAGAAACGTCATACAATTTATCAGAAGCAGAGTAAGTTTCTTTATAATGATACACATGTTTGTGAAATACATAGCCCACTGTAAGGTCTCAGGTCCTTTGAGGGAAGGCCTGCCGACACCGAACGGTTTCCTCCCTCCATTCTGACCGCTGTCGCATAAGTGAAATATTCTTGAGTACAGCATAAAAGCCCAATGAAATACAGAAATACTTAGCCATGTCAATAGTTGAACATACAAGTATTGATTGAGGAATGAGGACTACAGTACACTGTAACCAGGTAAGGATATGTTGCATCTAGACTCACCTTGTAGGGTTGTATGACTATACTGAATCTGGAATGGCAAACTGTAGCACCAAACCGTCGTCAAACAATCATCAGTTCCTTGGAGTTAGAAGTCTGAGATACCAGTTCTGTTTGTTAACAAACCCAACAATGTCATAAATATCTGATCTGTAAATTTTACATTCTTTGAAATCTAGACCCTAAACATGTAGTTAAAAATTGCCTGTTCCAATCTTTTTGCTTGAAACTGTAAGCTTACAAAGCCTGCAACATTGACTAAAATGAGCAAATCCGTGGAACCCAAAATGATGGTACAAAATTAAACCAGGGGTCCAAACAGCGCAGCCTAGTATTCTACCAGACTACCAGGTCACACACTGAGCAGTCTGCAGTTCTGCACATGTTTTAGTGATACACATGTACAAAGGAACATTAAGCCTGGCTGTACAGGTACAGTACTACATATGTGCAGATCCATATGGTTGCTGGGTGACTAACCTTGTCTTTGTCACCTGAGAAGAAGATCAATAATGACTACACCTTGGTCAGGTAAAACCCTGCTTCAGGTAAACAAAACATGATAAGCATCTTCTCAGGTAATGACACTGCCGCATGGCCAGGAATTCCTAAATGAATAAATGATAACATATCCAGTCAGCTGATGGTGCCTCTATTTAGCATATGAGATGCATTTATAACAGTAACAGTAACAGTAAGAAAACATTTACATTTTTACCAACTGTCATACGTACCTCAACTTACATTTTCTATTTCTCTCAAATGTACCTTTACCTTTTAAGTTTTTTTGTACAGAACTTTCAAAATATAATAACTTAAAAAGGTAAATTTAGGTATCTCAGAAAAGATGAAGTACTGTTTAAAATGAATTCTGTCCATTTTATTCCCATAAAGTTAACTTTCAACAAAACAAAAAAGTCAAGCTGAACAAAAACTACACATGCAGATCTGATTGTGAATAATCTTGAACTGCATCAATTAAATCAATATGATGAATAAAAAAAAACACCTGTATATCATCTATGTACACATAATGAAGTTTCTTGAGATGTAGATTCGAACTCCAGAAACAGAAAAATATGTATCTTATTGCCAATAATTACATACATGTAGATTAAAGCAGCAAATCCAATTGATGATATAAATGTATTATATATCATACATGTTACTTATACATGTAGGTATGTTCAAAGTGATACTTTAGTTATCATATTAACTTGATTACAGGAATCAAGGCTCCAGATCATTTTATTAAAATCAGGACCATAATATAGGTACTGTAAATACATTCATATCTGTATTATGTTTTTGTGTGTAATAAATATTACGTCCTTACATCTATGTAAAATACATGTAATGTGTCTACTAGCTCAGAGTCATAATGTATATTTGTATAATTTTTAACAAGTTCTATAAGCTGATGTTTTATGCCAACTTGAAAACTATATTTCAATTATACATGCAAATGTAGGAGGAAAAATGAGTAGGATATGATTACTGAAGACCAAAGCATTAATAATGAAATGTGATGCATGGGATAACTACATAATATATAACATAATAACATATCCCAATTATATGCAGTATAACAAGGTTGCCTCTCTAACACACATCACATGCAAAGAGCCATAAAACAAGCTGATCACACAAATTGTTTGTACTTCTCTTTCCGCTATAATCTAACATTTACCTGCATGACTGTACATGTACACTAACAGGTATGTCAGAAAACTATGTCAGAAAAGCACATTATTTTACATTGAATGGCGTTTTCTACAAGAAGACAGCCTGTCTGCCCAAGAAGGCATGCAAGGCATTAAATAAATATTTGCCAAAGACTGTGATTACAAAATCAGCCCACATTTACTCTGCAAACACTTATGTATTGAATTACCTCAAACAGATTGAACTCTAGCTGGGAACATGGACATGGCAACACAACACTGTCTTCTTTCAACTGAACAAGGAGTCAAGTGGTCTCAGGAAGAAATCATACTGTACCAGATATTATCTGCTCATTTCAAACAGCCAGATGGGCTTGCCTTTTGATTCAGGTTTCTATCAATTAACACACTACTATGTCTCTCAATAATACCACTCCCCAAGCCAAAAACTCTTTACTTGGATATTTGTATTTCAAGTTTCGTAGAAATCACACAGGCCTTCCCCTAATACATGGACTAAGTTTATTTCAAGTCTTCTTGTCACGCTGTGAAAATGTTCAGCTCAAGCCATCATATACACCTTGAATAAAATTAATTACATGTACACACTGATCAAGCTTATAAACTGTACTTTTTTACACTGATGATTAATCATTAAAGACCAAACTAACTGTCTGTAAATCCATATTTAATTGTTTCATGAATATGTTGAAAATCATGTTCAAGTGAGCGAATAGCTTTCAGAAAATGTGTGCTCCGACAGAGGCATATAAATCCTGAATTTTTGTACAAAAAACAATATTAGGAAATGCTTTAAAAATTCTTGAAATATGCACCTTAATCTGTATCGAAGCCAAACCATCATGGCTTCCTCTTTTGCATCCATATGATGAAACCCTTTCCACGTTTTTAAATAGAAATTCAGTACTAATTTCAGAGCCATTGCAAGCACTAGGGCTGTGACTAAGTATACTATCTGTTTTGATACATAAGCTTACCTTAAACACCTCTGTACTTCCTGTGCTGGCTTCAATACACTACTGTTGGCTGCCAAATAATGTGTCTGTCCCTACTCATAGTTGTCTCAGCTATCGATTCCTGCTGCATGTCACAGTTTGTCATTCCTAGTAAATCCTGGTAAGCATGAAACTGGTGGAAACTGAATAAATTCAAACTTCAACAGCCATCTTTAAATGCATACTCCTCACAGTGAGGGGAATCACTGCCACTACTACTACTAGACTAGTTTGACATTTTGACACACATGGGCTAATTGTTTAGGATCAGTTGCACCCGTGATGACCTAGAGGGAACCCATAATCAACACTGATCACTAAAAAATTTCTCAAACAATTAACGTACAGGTTAAACAAAATATGCTAACTTCTAGTAGTGTCAGTAGTTATCTCCCTTGTATGGGGTGTGAGGAGTATGCATTCAAACATGGTGGTTGGAACTGAATTTATCCAGCTTCCACCAGTTTCATGCTTGTGAAGATTTACAACGGATGATACATGGGGACACCTTGCACGAATCGATAGCTGAGACGACTATGAGTACAGACAGAAACATTACTTGGCGGCCAACAGTAGTGCATTGAAGCCAGCATGGGAAGTACAGAGGTGTTCAAGGTAAGGTTATGAATCAAGACAGGGCTGTGATGATATAAGTAATCACATGTTCTACAGAGCTAGGTGCTCATGTATACATGTATATATGTATGTATGTCTCATTCTCCCGAGTGAAACATTTTTAAATACAAGGCTTGCACTTTTGACAACAACAAGCCAAGCGACCAGACAGTGCGTAATAGTCCTACAGAACAGTTCCCTCGGGACTGATTTTTACAACACCTGTTGAAAAGAACAAGTGAGTGATCAAATAAATAAATAAATAAATATAAACTTCTAAACAGCTGATCATGCCGTTATCTCCAATTTCTGACTAAATACTTGTCCACAGTAATGCGAAACAAACGAAGCTCTCTAGCGAAGCTAAGAGTTTACGCGATACAGGCTAACAGAGTTACAACAACAACCAATACACAAACAAGTCTATCTGCTAAAATACTGAATTGCATGACAAAATGTTGCAAAGCCTACCCTCAACAGATCGCGCGTGCCTTACCCACCTGTTATCAACGCCATTCTCTAATACCGGACCACGGAAGAGGAAAAACACAATTTCGCATTTTAAATATTTACATCTCTGCCCGCGCCATGTCAATGTAGTCCAGTGAGCACTTTGGTGTCACGTGACCCGTTGTGTTTGCATGGAAACGGAAGCTGATGATGATGTGCATTAAGTTACCTCTAACAGCATCGACTATTCGGAGAAAATCAAAATGACAGGTTGCATTGTTAAAATATAGTTCTCCTGCGTACATATATGCCGAAACAAAACAAAACAAAAAAAAAGCTGTTAATTACAAGTAACAGTCGCCCAAACAGATGTAAACATTTGCCAGCTGATATTGATCGACACTCCAACTCATCCATGTATGTTCGAAGTACCAATATTCAAACAGAAGTACATGTAGGCCTACTGCTGTTCCTGTTCAGTTTTTGTTTTACAATATTTGTCTGTACACCTGCATTATAAGTTGGCGCCTACATGTTGTACTTTAAGTGCTTGAAACCATGCAATACTGTACAAGGATACTATTTTAACTGCACCAAGTGAGTGAGAGATGGAAATGAAGTGGGTGTCCATACCGGTATACATAATAAAAAGAAATTATTTTACACTTAGGTCCTCTGCTTAATATTAGTATCTGTGCTTATTTGTTTGAACATCATTTAGGCCTTCTGGTGGCCAACACGCCCAAGTGCTGATTCATGCATCTACATGACAATACCATGCATGTCCAACACACCAGGCAGGAGGTCCCTGCTAGCCAGAGTATACTGACGCCAGAAATGACTTAATTTGATTGGTGATTTTACTCAAGAATATTTCACTTATACAACGATGGCCAGCATTATGGTGGGAGAAAACCTGGCAGAGTCCTGAGGAAACCCATGACCATCTGCAGGTTGCTGAAGACCTTGCACAAGACCGGAGGCCTGTTTCACAAAGCACACGTAATGTTACATGCACATGACTTCAATGGTGACCAGTACTGTAAGTATCACTTCGCCATGGCAATTATGTGAATGTAGCACTACGTGAGCTTTGTGAAATGGGCCCGAGGTCTTGTGCATTGTTGTCTCTCACCGTACAACCTGACCCCCCCGATGGATCCGGTTAGTCTGAAATTATGCGATCACCTCCACTGAGATTTATTTGATTTGACTGGTGTTTTACACTGTACTCATGGTCCTCCACTGAGAGAACAAATTCATACTACTGTATGAAGAAACATAATTGACAAGACGTTCACATTGGGACTACTCATAATTTATTCATTTCATTTTACTTTGTTTCTTTTTTTGTGGAACTTCCGATATATTGGCCGGTTCAATAAGGTTTGTCCTGTAATAATTCATCTCAACATCTTTTTTTCATTTTAAGATCACATACTGTCCAGGAGTTACTTTGACAAATACAACATATTTGTTGGAAGGTTTAAAATAAATAACCTCATACATCTCAATTCATTTGTTTGCCTCTGCCTTTTACTTTCTTTATTCAGGATCAAAACTTCATTTAAATGATCAAAATTTTATTTCAATGATCAAACATCATTTCAATGATCAAAACATACTTTTCATAATCAAATCTGTACATCAATGATCAACAGTGTCCATATTTTAGAGCAAAATAAATTGAAATAGGCCGTATTCCAATCTTCAAAATTGCTCTCAAATTTTCCAGTAGAAGAGTTAACACAGTGTAATTTATAAATTTCCCAATAACTGTGGCCTGGTGTGAAAATGGTGACAACATATGTGTATAACTGCTGTAAAACACATCCACACACTTTCAAAAATGTTGAAGGTTTAATTAATGTAGGCAGTTTAAAAAAAATCTTGTTGGAATATATCATCCGTTGGAGACTGTTTTATTAACAGACTCAAATCTCTTCCCAAACAAAGATCTGTACAGATCATCTCTGAAACAGACAAAAGCAATTTAATGGTAGTTCATCAAAATCCATTTAATTACAAAGATTTTTGGATTAAGAAACTAGGCACAGCCTGGAAGAAACCAGAACACCTTAAGTATCTCCCATATTTCCTGACTTAAGGCCACAGTCAAGTTGGTATTGTACATAACAGCCTAGGCAACACCAATTTTATTATCTGTTTTACGAGCAAGCCAACACAAAAAATCCCAAAATGGACAAAAAAATAATACTGAAAATTCACCTTTTTATTTTGTGATGTTTTTATGATTTTCATGTTTTTCCAAGGGTTTCCGATCAAATAAAAAAGTGTTCAACACGAAAGCTTGGCCAAATCCACAAACTTGATGGTTTTCAAGTTCTATTTTTATGCCCTCCTCCAACATTGTAAAAAATTATTTCTGCACGTGAAACAGCCAATACATTTGAAAAGAGGCGGAAGTATCTTGGCAATAAATAAGGAAGTTATAGCGATGAATTTGGAAATGATAATTGTAGACATAATCCAAACCCTGTCACAACTGTGCTAAATACAACAGTAATTACTGGTAGTTGCAAATGCAAATGAGTCTAAATGCTGTTCAGTGAGTTCAAAATTACTTTAAATTGTAGAGTTTAAGTGGAGTTTTAATAAAGGTAGATATAAACATGCAGAACAAGGAAAACCACTACACATAACATAATCATATCTGCAAAGGTCTTGACATGCATGTAGGGTCACTTACTTTGATTCTTCTAGCCAGGTGCTGTGATCAACAGGGGCCATAAAATTCACAAGCTTTTTGTGGACATCATATCTGAAGGACAAAAATACTATCTATTTGACAACAGCCAGCATTCAGGCATTATGGTGGGTGGAAACCAGGAGCCCAGAGTTAACCCACAATGCTGGATGCTGCTAGTGGACCTTCCCACATTTCAAGTAATGATGACAAACAAATTAATTAGACATTCAAATGTTAACATGTTAAACTGGCAGAGTGTGCATTTTCTTTTTTTCTTTTTCAAATCACACATAAGAGTGTCACAAAAATTCATTAATAAATAATTATGACTTATGAATTGTGACTTTTGAACAAGTCCTTGTTTGACCAAAGAAGAAAAGAAGATTTAATTAGCAGAACATAAACCTAAACCACATATCGGCAACCTCATCTCAACACCCAGGGTTTATATCCTAAAACTGAACTTTTAATTGCAGGGTTGCAGCCAACGGGTTTGTCTAACCTGAGTTTTCTCCCCTTGCTTGCTTTCGTGTCGACTTTCTTCTTCACTTTAGTCCTCAACCTTTGGATTTCAAGCCACTGCCTGTTTTCAGAGTAACAGAAGTTAGATGATTAACTCATTCGTTGTTTGCACTTCACTTAAAATACATTGGCTGAAACAGACATATGCATAGCATATCCCAGTTACTCCATAAAATTACGCTGAACATGTCTGGTCACAACTTTTTTAGCTGTGGCAAGCAACTATACGTTACACTGTCTATCTGTTGGTTCGTTAGTAGGTCAAATTCTTAACATCTTTTCAAATGAGTCATTCACTTCATGAGGAACCACAGTCTAAGATGACCTCGACCTCATGTTTGTTTTAATCCTATCACGGCAGTATCTCCTTCCAGCATACCAGTGTCAAAAGACTGACAGTACTGCCTCACTTGAACACAATGCAAAAGACACCAGACATGAGCCTGTAACAGTATACCAGTACTAGGCTTATTCCACTTTTCACTCTCTTATACGCTCAATACTTTTATCATCTGACAATTGCTGTCTAGCAGGATTTAATTTTTTCCAATTTTAACGTACCAACAACTGCTAAGTCATAGAACAAAGCACCTCTATCTTTCAAATAAGGTTATGTTTCAAATAGAGTCATGAAACATCCACTGTACTGTCATGGAAATGTAACTTGTTTGCGGATACATTACTGATGTCAAATTCTCAAATGTCCTACATGTACCTGCTCAATGTCACCGGGTCACTAACGTCTGATGTTTTTCTCTCAATCAATTCCCGTAGAAGTTGGTGGTAAAAGTCATCATCATCAAATATTTCTTCATCATGTGTTTTGGTGGGGTTTTCTTTTGAGACTTGATTCTTCAAAACAATGACACAGAGTTTCAGTCAATTCAACAAAATCTCTGAAAAACTGAAATATAACACACCATCTTGTACTCCACAGAGTACTCAATGACAGATCGATGTAACATATAAAGCAAGTCTACAGTGTACTGTAAACTGAATTACAAATAACATGTGCTGATCATTTTTAACAGGTTATGTTAACTTGTGCTATGAACTGTGCAGGACATTCAAGGATGAAACAAATTTATCATTAATAACTGAAATCTCTAAAAGAATCAACGCTGATTGGCTCACAGAGACTTATGATTAAATGTACTTCAGCTAAAGCCTGCAGCATTGGTCAGAACTGAATAACTACAAAATATGGATACCTAAAATTTAGCTCAAAGTTTGTTTAGCCTGCGCTTTCCCATCTCTCAACCAGCCAATCAGTGACGATTCTGCATTTCTCTAAATGCTAAATTTTAGCCTACAGGAATATCTGCCTCTGTACTCGTCTCCATGACAGAATCATTCTCCACCTTCTCTTCTTTTCCCAAGATTTTATACACACTTCTCTTCAATTGTGTTCTTTTAATGAGGCGGTCCTTATCAGCCATTATCTGGAAATTCAAAAGAACTTCATTAAGAATTCACATCTGACTAATACAGATTAGTTTTAGACACAATGACAGATGACAAATGTGAAAAGAAGATTCAAATGGCAACCACCCATTCATAAAATGAACTACCACTAAGTGTATACAGTGTGTCTAAAATCTTATAATGGCCTGAAAAACGTTGCAGGACAACAATCTCAGCTTGAACAAGTCATTCGGGATTATCTATCAATAAAGGAATTAATACGTGCATTTATCTGTATGTATATATGTCCTCCGAGTTTTATAACAACTGGTTCGTCCAATTTACTTCACACTTGCCGAAAAAACAAGAAAAGGTGTTGAAAAATTACATACATGTATCTAAGTTAGGTAATGATGATGTCACAAACATTTTGAACAGGCACGGCCTTCAACAGACTGGGTTTGTGCACAGACATTTACCTTAAATGATTTTAAATTTTGACCAAAAACATACATCTTTAGAGGCAAAAAAAGTCAAAAAATGTTACCTTTGGTGCAAAAACTTACAATTTGGTTGTTCCATATCATCCTACTTTACAAAAAAAATCCCCCAAAAAACACTTTTTTAAAACAAAAAGAATTATCAGAACAAGTAAAAATGAGCAACTAAGTCATGGGCGAAAATTTTGGTCATTTAGGGAAGATACATACATACCTTAGATATCCAAATTGGGATAGTGACAGAAAGTATTTCATATAAGGAGGCATCAGTGCATAAATTACATGTGTAACTATGGTAACGAAGATGTATCATATCTTTTCAACAGGCACTGCTAGTGTAACACATGTTGTTGTTTTACCTCAGCTACTGTGAGAATTGTAGCCCTTTGCAAATTTTGCCAAAAACAGAATGGCGCAGAAATTCAACTTGTGTGTTATTTATAATTAAAAATTTAATTTATTAATATTATGAAGTCAATTTATATCATCATGGATTCTACTAATCCACTAAGTTTTGAGAAACAGGCCCCAGGCAATTTCATGATTGACTCATCAGACATATGAGATACACATATATAAATGCATGTTCCAAATTCTATGCTTTGCCATATTCAGTTTAAACAGGTTATTCTCGCATCCACAAATACAAAAAGAGCATTTTGAACTTGTGATGGGGTGGGTAGCAGAACAGGGGTACTCTTCACTGCTTGCTTTTCTCTACCCACCAAGTTACTGTAGGTGCGAACTTAATCCTCAGGGTGGAGCTTTAACCAAGAGGCTCTGATAGACACCATGATAAACCCTGTTGTCTCTAACATGTGGAAGTAATGCCAATAATACTGAGCTTTCACGACAAGGCTTTCTACATATAACTATACCCAAGTGACAGAAAACAGAAACTTCAGAAGTTTATATATTCATTTATTTGATAGGTGTTTTATGCCGCACTCAAGAGTATTTCAACTATACAACGCCGACCAGCCCCTGTATGGATTATTACTATTTAACTTAGGTAATACTTAGGGACTATCAGAAGTAAGCATTAACAAAAATAAAAACATAAGCAGCAGGTTATCTACACAAAAATAAGTGATTGTTAGAATCTCGTTGTTAAAATGAAAGTTCGATGGGTATTATTCATGCTGGAGACACCTGGGCATAGAAAGTTTGATGTGTATCATTCAAGCTGGAGACACCTGGGCATAGAAAGTTTGATGTGTATCATTCATGCTAGAGACACCAGGACCCATATTTATCAAGCATCTTACCGCTTGGGTCATAAAGTACAAGTGCCTATAAATCAAACTCAGAACAAGAAAGAACTAAAAGACTAAGTGTACCTGTTTTAAACATCCTAGAGCAAAACAGTTTAACTGTAGCTGTGTTAGAATTTTTGACTTAAAACATTTGCTAAATACAGGCCCAGTGCTGACTTTTCAACAGTATACCCCTGCTGATATATTGTCCAAGTTACTTCCATAGCTGCCAGTGTCAATGCATACCACTGCTGATATATTGTCCAAATTACTTCCACGGCTGCCAGTGCAAATGCATAACACTGCTGATATATTGTCCAAGTTACTACCATGGCTGCCAGTGACAATGCATACCACAGCTGATATATTGTCCAAGTTAATTCCACGGCTGCCAGTGCCAATGCATACCACTGCTGATATACTGTCCAAGTTACTACCATGCCTGCCAGTGCCAATGCATACCACTGCTGATATACTGTCCAAGTTACTACCATGGCTGCCAGTGCCAATGCATACCACAGCTGATATACTGTCCAAGTTACTACCATGGCTGCCAGTGCCAATGCATACCACAGCTGATATACTGTCCAAGTTACTACCATGGCTGCCAGTGCCAACGCCAATGCATACCACTGCTGATATATTGTTCAAGTTACTACCATGGCTGCCAGTACCAACGCCAGTGCATAACACTGCTGATATACTGTGCAAGTTACTACCATGGCTGCCAGTGCCAACGCCAATGCATACCACTGCTGCATTCCTTAATAGCAGGGTAAGAGCTACATGCGTATGTAAAGTTTAGAAAATTTTAATCAAGGAAATAAAACACAAAAGTAAAAAGGCTACACGAATGGGAGTAAAAAAGAAGAAGATAGGTTTTAATTAATCTCTGGGTCATTAAAACAGTGTTTCTAAATAGTGAAAAGTAGAGAAAATGTTTGCTGTTATTTTTTTCGAACTTGCCTGTTCAATTTGCTTCAAGGCGGAGAGTTCAAAAGCACCAAACGATTTGCTTTTCAATTTCCCAGTGGCCAGTCTTGTTTTGTCACTCCACTTTTGAATGGTGGTGTTTCTGAAAGGGCAAATCAACAGGATAATGAGATTAAAACACAGACATTCTGATTTCAAATTAGGTTTGAAAAAAACTATGAAAAGACAGATGCATAAGCACTGACAAAATAATGACAATAATGTACCCCTTGAAATTTGATTTTTAAGAATGTTTAGTAATTTCTTCTAGGTAGAGTAAACATTTTGACAATCAAATTAGAACTTTCCTCACAAACTAAAATAAAAGCATATGCATTTCCGGATAGGCATTTCAACATTATGCCATTTTGATAAATGTCCAGGAATTAAGAGCATCTGTCAGCATCTGTTGAGGGGACAATGTGAACCTTAAAACAAATATAAATTAGTTCTGGTGTGTGAAAATATAGTTAAGAGGCGCGGATTACCAAGGAGAACATACAGTACCCTAATTCCTCAATCATTTGGAAAATATTACAACTTTCAGTGCAATTTAGGCACCTCTTTCATTTTACTTTATAGGCAAACTACATTAGGTGTATTTTTACGGGCTTCACACAAAGTATAATTTTATTAGTGTACACAGAACAATGTCCTCAGAATATGCTTAAATAAATACATTGCAAATATGCGAAAAGCTTGAGTAATTACAGCATGTGTATTACCTGAAGGCTTGAAAATCAGCGTGTCGCTTTGCCAGGAACTCTGGGTAATCTTCCATGGTTAACTTTCGTTTCAGGTACTTTGGTATGACAGACTCAGATTTCAAAGTACTGGTACACTTTTCCTCTGTTTCAGATTCACTTGTTATCTCTTCATCATCAGAATCTATTTTGGGTGGAGCAGAACTGAAAGCATGCAAAATGAACTAATTCATACTTCATGCAAAAAAATAATGGATCTTTAGACGAGGACTTCAAAGGTAAACTGTCACGGAATAGCACACCAAATTATAGAACTTAACTTTTATCTTAAACTATGGCCATCTAAAGATATGTATGTGTAAAAGTTGAAGAGTTAAAGGAATGTGACTTTTATAAACTACTTTCTTCCAGTATCAATCCAGAATTTGTTTATTTATTTGATTGGTGTTTTACGCCTTATTCAAGAATATTTCGCTTCTACGATGACGGCCAGCATTATGGTGGAAGGAGACCAACCAGTGCCCCGGGGAAACCCGGGACCATCCACAGGCTGCTAGCAGACCTTCCCACGTAATACCAGAGAGGAAGCCAGCATAAGCTGGACTTGAACTCGCAGTGACTGCATTGGTGAGAGGCTCCTGGGTCATTACACTGCACTAGCACGCTAACCAACTGAGCCACGGAGGCCCAGTATCAATCCAGAAGATCACTGCCATTACAATATTTCGTATCATTACACCCCCAAATATTTCCCTGAAATTTCATATGTTCAAAACAAATTTTGTAAATATTAATAATCCTTGAGAGATCTGAAATTGAGAATGATGTTATAAGTAATGAATGAGTGAATGATTGTGGCCTGATGACACATCGGTAATATTTTAGCCATATTCTGGTTATGTACAAATAAATAACAAATAACAGAGTAATTTATTTATTTATTTGATTAGAGTTTTATGCCGTACTCAAGAATATATCACTTATATGACCCACAAACCATCTGCAGGTTGCTGGGAGACAATAACAAAGTAATGACTCTGATTAGAATAAGGATGAACTTAGTACTACAGCCCCACCTCCTGATGTCTTTCTGACCAGTCACAATAAACTTGGTCTCGGGATTCTGTACCAACAACAAAGTCTGAAGTTCTATAAGGTTATCCAGGAGAGTCTTAACAGCAAGTCGACCTAAAAAACATGAAAGAGGCCATACATCAATTCAGCAACTTAGTCAACGTTGAGTACATTGTATTTTTTTATTCACTGATTGGTGTTTTATGTCCTATTCAAGAATGTTTCACTCATATGTCAGCGGGCCAGGATTACAGTGGGAAGAGACCGAGCATAGCCCGTTTATGAGTACACAGTAAATTCTAACCTTAACAAAACACACAGGTGTGCTCATGAACATTTCATAATGTCCACAACCAAGCTGTCAGGCCCATATCAAGAAAAACATCAGAGGTTCTGAACCCAAACTTTAATGGTGACATTGTGACTGTGCATGAAGAAATTTTAAACATGCAACTCAAAATGCTTTCCCAGAGCTTTTAAGTCTGTGCATGGAAGAAATTTGTATGAAAACATACCTTAATATGCGGACCTTTTGAACCAGCTGGAATCAAGCCACAGACTGTAAAATTTATTATCTAAACTTAAAGCGGTGCCGCAGTGGTGGGGTGGGTGACTGTTTTCTCGCCTTGACCGATGGCTAGACAAACATCGCCACGGAGTGCAGTGCACATGCTTGGCGAGATGAAAGTAGTCCGGAGGATACAGGCGTAAAGAATTCCAGACAACACCTTTATCTTTATCCATGAATTAGAATGAAGTAACAAGCCACAGTTGTTTACAATCCTGTCAATTCTCAAACTGTCTCAAAGCATGTTCTTGTCAAACTGGCCAGCTAATAGCCGCTTCCCCAGCTGTCAGCTACACTGCAGAAGTGAATGCATTATACAGGGAACAGTGTTGTTTGTTCTCAGTCCCATAAATAAATGTAACAAATCAGCATGAAAATGTATTTCAGCGATAAAGACCTGACTGTCATGTAACTTCATCAAAACCATCATATTTTTGTTTAATTTACTTGGTAGTTTTAATATAGCTTGTTTAGCTTGGGTGGCCTACAATCTGGGAGCCCAAACGTTTTCCAGAACCAAAATGACTCCAGATATCGCCTTGGCTGTCAATGACTAGATAAAGGTGAATGTATACAGATTCGTGGTATTTCAAGCTATTAGTTTTTATATTCTCTTCACTTCTTCTCCGCACCACTCTGGCTATTGTTATTGGCAACTTAAAGTCAGAATCCTTCAGCCATCATGGAATTCTACACACACACATGTACAGCCCAGACAAGCAATGGCTGACACACAGCCTGTCAACCACAAACGTCTATGTCCCAAGGACTAAATTCCACGGGGGAGCAAAAAGTTGTTTTCGAATTACATGTAGCATTGTACAGGTATTTCATGGTTTATAGGATACATTTGTCTTTCTCAATACGGAGTATATGATCTATACTAAACCATATATTTATAAAAAGCTCCTCAGCAATCATAAAAATGGCTTTAAACTACAGTTTTCCTTGGGCCCCACTGGTCAGTCCACAAATTATATAGCCTGCTGTGGTGACATCAACAGTGATACTTGTCAAAATAACTTTGTTAGGAGGAGGGATGGAACTGGGGGGCACCAAGTTAATCCTGCCTCCATCAGTGATGTCATTTCTGAATATTTCCGACATTCAATGTTTTAATAGAGGGGCTATTATGTTTATGGCACATCTTTCGTCATTTTCCTTAAACTCATACTTTTTCATGTATTTCTTAACAGAACTAATCAATTAAAACTCACTCTGTCTTGATGCTTCAGTAAAGTTGTCTCCCCCTTCCTGCTCAAACATCTGCCAAGTGTCTGGCTGGGGCAGCTGATTTACTAAGGTCACAGCCTTCTGGAGTTTGATTCGACCCTCTAACAGGCTGTCCCATAAACCTATTAAAGTTAGTAACAACTTTTATGAAGAGTGAAATCATTTGATGCGAAACTTTCATATATTTCAAATAAGGTATAACGTAAAGGTGACAGTCAAACATATTTCACAATTTAAAAAATTAGCATGACATGTACAGGTGAACAAACATGTTGTCATGTCTTAAACCGAACACGGTCCATCTACATAGAGCTAACAACAAAGTTTTCTTAAATTCAGTATACTTACTAATTTGATGTTTCACAGCTTTTCCTTTTTCAATTTCCTCTGATATGTCAGATTTCAAAAAACTGGAGATATCTAAAACAAGTGAAATTTACAGAAATAATTGCATGTTAGAGTCAAGCGCCAAACAGTAATCTACTTCAGTGAAGTTTCAGGGTATGAGAGCTATGTACTGGAGAATTTCTCTACCAAAACGGTATCCTGAGTTCAGGCATGTACAGATGAGACTGTCACGGTCAAATACACAGAAAAGCGCCTATGCATGGCACTCTGTGGCTTTGTGGTTAGCCTACAGGGGTTCAGGGTGCTCGGTTTCTTCCCATCATAATGCTGGTCACCACAGTGTAAGTGAAATATTCTTTAGTATGTCATAAAACACCAATCAAATAAATAAATCATTCACGTCATTTTACGGAGGACCTATGGGACAGTTATCTCCCTTGGAAGCCCTATCACTTGTCCGAATCAAGATGTCATTCGTACATCTTGCTAGTCTCTAAATGATGACAAACTTCCAATTACACATAAAAGACACAAATTGGAATGATATAACAAATAATGTGCTATATAATGCCATATCGCGTGTAGCATTGTGCACTAATGATAATTACACAATCACTCTATCATAACCTTGGCAGAATCACATAACCCTGGCAGGTTCAAATATACATCTACATCTGGATACTACATCTTGTAACTAGTGACAAAGATTTAACTATTAAACAGACCTGAATTGTCAGCTTACCTTCTTTGCCTTCTTCCTTGTCATCGTTCTCCACACCACTGTCTCCCTCTGAGCCATCATCCAGGCTGTCATCATCCTCAGTGTCATCACCACCATCACTCTCATCCATGTCATCAGACATATCTCCATATTGACCAAAGTCACCGTTATCGTCATACCTGATCAACATGAACAACAGATTTATTTAGTTTTATCCACAGTACCCTAGAAAATTACACTTTCATAATGTATGATGACGATCAGGATTGAATTGTCGAGGATGTCTGATAAATGAAAAACTCGTGAGTTTAAGCATGATGGATCATTAGAAGGTGGTGACCAACTACCTGCAGCCCTTACTTCTCTAGAAAATGGAGCAGGTAGCCACCTACTTTGACCACTGCTCCTATTTTACTTCATTAATTTTCTGTCAAGTAGCTATCTACATTTACAGGGTAATCTTCTCATCCAAAAAATAATGAAAGCCCTGTAATAAAAAAGCATCAAAACATGAGTGGAAAGGCAATGAGCAAACACAAAAGTGCACTGACCACTGAGATGTATTATGAACTGTTCTAAACTCACTGAAACTCTTTCCCCTCTTTGCCCAAGGCAGTTTTTAACTCCAACTGCTTCTTGAAGGTTGAGATATCCACATCGTCATCTTCCTGTGAAGAGTTTCCTTGCTCAGAGGAGCTCTCCTCACTTTTATCTTCTTCATCTGTGTGATCCTCATGAAAGGAACTCCTCCTTCTCAAGTCAAAATCAACTGAGGCTAAAACAATTGTAATAATTTTTGTGAAGCCCTGAAACTGGCCAATCCAACAAATGTCTTCAAAATCAGATTAAAAATGAGCCTAAATTGCACTGAAAGTTGCTCTTTCATATGCAAAAAGGTTAAACAATTAGGGTATGGTAATTCTTTGCAATCTGATTGTCAATTGTATATTCATAATTACTTTCTCCACATGTTCATCAGTACAGTACTGTTGTCATTTCATGCATTACTATTGCAAATCTTTTAACACACATTACAAGTAAACAATTCTATTCTCACCTATCATGCCAAAATTTAACTGACAATGAAAATGATGTTAAAACTGAACATTTTCTTCAAAGTGACACAGTGCTGTGTCGCTTCCATCTTTGACAACCTCTACACATCTATATTAATTCTTGAAGAAAAATCTTACCTGATGACAAATCTCCATTCTCTTCAGCCAGAGATTTTCTGGATGCCTTTCTCCCTTGGTACTTGACATCTGAATCTGATAGGAGATGGACTGCTTGACGTCTTAGTCTACTGGGATCTACATCCTCAGACTGGAGCTCTGTTGTATTGATGTACTGAGAACTGATCTGATTAGAGAGACCTGAAAAAAACCCACAAACAAATGCAAATTGAAAATATGCAAATTTTAAACCATTTTACATGACCATTTTCTACACCATGGTGATAATACCAGTAGTCAAAAATATTTGATTTTTGATCATTTTTGGTTTTTATGGCTTACTCAACAATATTATTTCACTTATATCACATTGGCCAAGATTACAGACAGAGAAATCAGGACTATTAGGATTATTTCATTAGTTGATAATTTGGGGGTTTTTGGGCATACTCAAGAATATTATTTCTACTGACATGACGTCAGTCAAGACATACGGACATCGAAAATCACGACTTCTTACCAGCTACTTGACAACTGTTTTAACCTAAAGCTACAGACAACCAAACCAAGAGGATCTGGATTTGAACCAACAACCTCAATGGTCACAGGTTAGAGGACATGGCAAAGGATTGGTCTAATGTCACACATAACACTAAAAATTTTACAGTTTCAGTTTCACGTGCAAAACTAGTCAATTTAGACGGAGTACTTTAATTTGTGACATTCATTGTAACACCGAATTCACACCTGCGTCTCAAAAACTTTTCCAAAAGTCAACTCAATGAAATTGGTTTCAGTGAGGTCCGTACTGGTGGAACAATTGCTTACCTGCACTAAAAATGTTTTTTTTTTACGGCCTTCAGTGTTGTGATTATGAAGATTTAAGCTTTGCAGATTTGTAAAATACTGTAGCACATTGGTCGGTGTTGAGTCCCTGGACTAGTCAAAAAAAGCCCAATTATTGTATGTTATATTCCATACAAGAATAAAGAATGTACAGAAATTCCTTCAGAAATGTACAACAGTCTCCTTCACTAAGCTGCCTGAGACTCAGCGATGCAGGGTGCTCAGTTTTCGTTCAGGACACTCGAACACAAATGGAAAATCGCTGCCTGTTTAGCTCGTATATGTCAAATACATCCACATATTTGTAATGAATAAAGATTCTTACCTTCGTCTAATTCATCTTCTGGATCCCTAAATTTTGGAATAGGATTTGCAAGTTTACTTAATTCTTCAGCCAACGATGCCATGCCGGTCGAGCAAAGCAAAACGATGATTCGCAGACGAAAGTAGGGCTAAGTTTTTTTCTTAGATAACCCTTTAGAAGGAAGCATCATCACAATCAAAGTTCAGTATGTAATAAAAAAATTTAAATGTGAGGAAAACTGAAAAATGAAACGATGTAATGTAAGATGTTAAGTTCAAGTAATACGTCTGTGCGTCTTAGCAACTACTGATAACTCTGAACGTTTTCAAAACTTTTCCACGTGCTTTTCGACGTAAGCAGGCTACCCCGTGTATCTTTTTCATGTAAAGTAGTGAATTTGTCACTTCTGTCTAATTTTGATGGGTTTTTTACCTTGCAACTAGGTTAGTTCACATTACAGCTTTTTGTCGTTGAAAAAGATGAACCAGAAATGGCCATAGGAACACCTACTTGTGCACATGATTAGAAATTAGCGCATGTTACAACCAGTTTTTAGTCTACATGTTATAGCTAGGCCAGGTGCATACCAGATCGTAGTTTATACACTTAGATTAAAACAATTAAAGATAAAGATATCGGTAATTAAATTTTTATAAATATAGATATTGAAAATGATTTTGGATTGCAATGACCATACTGTAGTGCATTGTGAAGGATGGGTTAGTCAACATATTAAGTCAAGACAGAAAAAGTTAATTGAACAATATTTCTGACATTAATTCAGTCTTTAGACGATAAGGTAAATGCCAGGATGTTAAATAAAGAGTGGGATCAGTTAACTCGCTGAATTAACGAAAAGTGAGACTATTAGCCTTGAGTGTAAATGTAATTTAATGGTATACAGTGTATCTGGTCACATTATCTGGTATCTGGGAAGTCATTGTAGCTTATACTGTCAAATAGTAACAGGTTGAGTTACTAAATTTCCTAAAGGCCTAAATTTCAGGCTGATAGAAAAAGGCACAATAATGCATGAACTGTGTGTGACCATATCAACTGTCTATTGGTATGCATATAATTTATGATTGATACAACAAGACATGATAAACTATGAAGGGTGTGTAACCATGTAGAAATATTTATAACTCGATGCATAGGCAATAATGTGAGGAAATCCTGATTCAACTCTTTATTTGTGTGTTGATTTGATTGGTGTTTTATGCTGTAATCAAGAATATTTCACTTATTCGATGATGGGCATCATTATTGTGGGATTAAAACGAGCAAAGCCTGGGTGAAACTCACAACCGTCTGCAGGTTGCTGAGAGACATTTCCATGCACGGCCGGAGAAGAGGCCAGCATGAGCTGAACTTGAAATGAGTGCGACCACATTTGTGAGAGGCTCCTGGGTCATTGCGCCATGCTGGCATGCTAACCACCTTGGCCACGGACCCCCCAGATTCAACTGTTTGAAAGTTGCAAAAGAACGATCACATGTGCATGTATTACTAGTTAACTGTCATCAAGTCAACTATAGTATATAGTAACACATGTAAGTATATTTTCATGCATGTTGATCAGATAAGAGGTGAAAGGCCAAGAAAACACTGTAATTTGAATGTATTTGTCTCAAGGCAACATTGATGAGGGGTTATAAAATTTTAATTTCTAAAGCCCCAAAACAAGCTTTCAGATTGTTTTTCATATTTTGATTGAAACGCGAAATTGGTCCCAGAAATGTACTTCATGCTAGTATTTTCTTTGTCTTCAGACTTTAACATGCCACATGGTTTTGTAGTGTCTGTGTACCTCTATACAGGCTGCAGGATGGCTGTGTCACTGGTTCAGGGAGCTAGCAGAGGCCTGGGTCTACAGTTCTGTAAACACCTCCTGGCATCCCCTTACATGTCTGCAGTGATAGCAACTTGTCGATCTCCAGAGTCTGCCACAGAGCTACAGCAGTTGAAATCTGACCACAGGAACAGTCTGATAGTGGAAAAACTTGATGTGAGAAATGTGGATGATATGATGTCAGTTTCTGAAAATGTCAGGAATAAATTTGGTGGTCTGGACTTGTTGATAAACTCGGCAGGCATTTTGCATCCTGCTGGAAAAGGAGAGACAAGCTTGAAAGACGTGCTGTTTGAGGTAATAACCATGAAGTCAATCATGTGTCCATTGTGCAGTGGTTTGTCTGTCTGTCTGTATGTTTGTATTGTTTTGTATTTGGCGCTGTGATTTTTTTTTCTGGATATGTAAATACAGAAGCAGCGGTGTGTCATTGCTCACATTTGTCCAGCTCTGCAGTTGCCGTGATAAACAGATCGCTTGTTACCCAGTGTCGACTGTATGAATTCATGGTTTTGAGCACCCGGATTACTTGCAAGGATAAGATGATAAATAACATGGAGCTAAATGGCCAGAATGCTGATTTTTGCCCATCCTGGAAGTTTAAAGTACTACTGTACTACTGAAACTATCATATTTGAAGACACATTCTGATTACCTTTTCAGAAAGAATTTCTTACCTAAAAGCTGTTTTTTTTTTATTTCTTATGCTTAAATCAGTTTTCTTTGTTTTCATCTCCATTACATGACCTAAGAGTGTGGTATTGATTGTCTCAGAGTAGCTATGACATCACTACAAAACTGTGAAAACTGTAAATCTTCAAGGTTTTCAACCTTGAAAATGCCACTAAAAATGGTTTCTTTGTGTCATTAAAGATGCAAATTTCATAAAACTGGCAAATTATTTCTCTACACCCCATAGTTCTTCCCATAGAGGTGGTTGAAATGGTTGAACAATTAGGGTAGATAAGGCAGGGCTTTTAGTCCAAGGTACAATGTAGGCCTACAACACTCAACTGTTTGGCATGTTTTTGTTTGTGAGCTACAACTTTCAAATGTTCTCAATTTTTGGTGGACACATAGATACAGAGGTGACAATGTATCTCTCCATCATGATCAAAGTCTCAATATTTATCTACTACATGTATATTTATATATTTATTTATTTATTTGATCGAAAATTTATGCCCTACTTAAGAATATTTGACTTATATAGTGGCAGCCTGCATTATGGTGGGAGGAAACCGATCAGAAGAAAGGGGAAAGTTCAACCCATGACCATCCACAGGTTGCTGGCAGGTACAACTAAAGAAACGGCATTGACAAGATGCTTCTGAGACCCCTACTGCATGTTTAATGATATAGGAATATATTTGTTCATACATTCTGACACTAAGGTCAAACTGAACTCTTGTTAAAACTGCAGTATAAACAGGTGAATTAGCTTTGAATGCCACCTGAAGAACCAGCTTTCCAAACAGGAAAAGCTTCTTTTAGTTTTAGGGTAAAGCAGAGAAGAATTTCCAAGAGCTAAGAAGAAAATGATTGTTTTAAAGCCTTTACCTTCTAAAACTGGCAAATTATTTGAATGGGAAAGATGTTTGTTTGTCTGTTTTATTTCAGAACATCTCTTCAAGTTACAGAAACCCTTTTTGTCAAGAATACCTCAGGCCAATGAACTGTTTACTCCCATTAAGCTGTTTTTCTTAAACCACTCCCTCTGAAATTGATTTTCATTGATGGAAATGTAATTTTTTTTGTCTGAATTTTAAGGATTTACAGCTTACAATGGGAACAAATGCTTTTGGGCCATTACTAATGGGCAAGTACTTCAGCACCTTGCTGCAGAATGGCAGAGGTTTGATTGGTCATTCTGACAAGGGTCACAAGGGAGTGATGGTGAACATCTCAGCCAGAGTTGGCTCAATTCAGGATAATGGTGAGAATTATGATTGTTGGCAAGTGAATTGGCATGTTGCCAGAGATTGATTGAGGTCAAGTCTAGGTCAAGTCTAGGTTATGAGACAGTATGCTGTTGGTGGTATGGTGTCAACTGCACACAAATAGTTGGATGGTAATCTAAAGACCATTTTTTTTTGTTTAATTAATTGTGCATAGCATTGACAGGAAGTGAAGAGTTGCCCAGAAAAATGTAGAGATAAGGGAATTTAACTTTGTATAAGTTAACTTTGTATAATGTTAGATGAGTGAAAAAATCTTACTGCTGTTCTTTTAGACTTATGGTCTGTTGTATTGCTGCATAAAAGGATTTAAAACTTTATTAAAAAGGATCACAGTAATTATCCTAGAATTTCACAGAAATTGTGTCTTCTACATAAAATGCTACTTTTGTTGCTGAAACTTAAATTTTTCCAGACAAACCTAGAAACACCTTTCTAGCTTAGATCAATGAAACATGTTCAGAATTAGGCAAAATGTGCTTCTTCGTGATGGGTAAAACTTTACGTCATTTATCCTATGTAAATGTTGCCCTGTAAAAGGTTATACTGGAGAAGAACTAGCCTTAACCAATGAAACGGCTCCAATTTGGCTGGTTCAGCTGTGGGTTAAATTCACATTGTTTGTCAGGGTTTTTTTTTAACTTGGATATCAATAAGAGAATATATATGTACAGCTTGATCTGAAGCCAAATGAGTTTAATTGTATACATGTCATATTTGACACTCACTTGAGTCATTTACTCATTTGACTGATGATTTTTTCGAATTTTGTAAAGGCCAGCAGGATTGTTTGACCAAGTGAATCTGAATGAATGAATGATTATGGCTTAACGCCACATCGGCAATATTTCAGCCATACCGTGGCGACCAAGTGAATCTGAAACATCTGGTTTAGCAGTAGGGCTAGTGTCATTGATTTCAGCAATATAGTTAGGTAATGATCTTCCCATTAAACAGTTTAGTTAACTCAGGCTGTGGCCTCCTCCTCAAACTGTTTAGTTAACTGAGCCAGTGATCTCTCCGTCAAACTGTGTAGTTAACTGAGACAGTGGTCTCCTCAAGCAATGTAATTAACTCAGGCAGTGATCGCCTCATCTAACTCTATAGGTAACTTAGGCAGTGGTCTCTTCGTCAAGTTCTGTAGTTAAATGAGGCTGTGGTCTCTTCATCAAGCCCTATAGTTAACTCAGGCAGTGGCCTCCTCATCAAGCACTGTAGTTGTCTCAGGCAATGATCTCCTAGTCAAGCACTGTAGTTAACTCAGACGGCGGTCTCCTCATCAAGCACTGTAGCTAACTCAGGCAATGTTCTCCTCATCAAGCACGTCAGTTAACTTGGGCACTGATCTCCTCATCAAGCACGTCAGTTAACTCAGGCAGTGGCCTCCTCATCAAGCACTGTAGTTGTCTCAGGCAATGATCTCCTAGTCAAGCACTGTAGTTAACTCAGACAGCGGTCTCCTCATCAAGCACTGTAGCTAACTCAGGCAATGATCTCCTCATCAAACATGTCAGTTAACTTAGGTACTGATCTCATCAAGCACTGTAACTAACTCTGGCAATGATCTCCTCATCAAACATGTCAGTTAACTTAGGCAGTGGCCTCCTCATCAAGCACTGTAGTTGTCTCAGGCAATGATCTCCTAGTCAAGCACTGTAGTTAACTCAGACGGCGGTCTCCTCATCAAGCACTGTAGCTAACTCAGGCAATGATCTCCTCATCAAACATGTCAGTTAACTTAGGCAGTGGCCTCCTCATCAAGCACTGTAGTTGTCTCAGGCAATGATCTCCTAGTCAAGCACTGTAGTTAACTCAGACGGCGGTCTCCTCATCAAGCACTGTAACTAACTCAGGCAATGATCTCCTCATCAAACATGTCAGTTAACTTAGGCATTGATCTCATCAAGCACTGTAGCTAACTCTGGCAATGATCTGCTCATCAAACATGTCAGTTAACTTAGGCACTGATCCCATCAAGCACTGTAGCTAACTCTGGCAATGTTCTCCTCATCAAACATGTCAGTTAACTTAGGCACTGATCTCCTCATCAAGCACTGTAACTAACTCTGGCAATGATCTCCTCAGCAAACATGTCAGTTAACTTAGGCACTGATCTCATTAAGCACTGTAACTAACTCAGGCAATGATCTCATCAAACATGTCAGTTAACTTAGGCATTGATCTCATCAAGCACTGTAGCTAACTCTGGCAATGATCTGCTAATCAAACAAGTCAGTTAACTTAGGCACTGATCTCATCAAGCACTGTAGCTAACTCTGGCAATGATCTCCTCGTCAAACACGCCAGTTAACTTAGGCACTGATCTCATCAAGCACTGTAGCTAACTCAGGCAATGATCTCCCCATCAAACACGCCAGTTAACTTAGGCACCGATCTCAACAAGCACTGTAGCTAACTCTGGCAATGACCTGCTCATCAAACATGTCAGTTAACTTAGGCACTGATCTCATCAAGCACTGTAGCTAACTCAGGCCATGATCTCATCAAACATGTCAGTTAACTTAGGCACTGACCTCATCAAGCACTGTAGTTGTCTCAGGCAATGATCTCCTCATCGAACACATCAGTTAACTTAGGCACTGACCTCATCAAGCACTGTAGCTAACTCTGGCAATGATCTCCTCATCAAACACGTCAGTTAACTTAGGCACTGACCTCATCAAGCACTGTAGTTGTCTCAGCCAATGATCTTCTTTTCTAGCAGTGTAGTTAACTCAGACAGTGATTTCCTCATCAAACATGTCAGTTAACTTAGGCACTGACCTCATGAAGCACTGTAGCTAACTCAGGCAGTGATCTCCTCATCAAACACGTCAGTTAACTTAGGCACTGATCTCATTAAGCACTGTAGCTAACTCAGGCAATGATCTCCTCATCAAACACGTCAGTTAACTTAGGCACTGATCTCATCAAGCACTGTAGTTGTCTCAGGCAATGATCTTCTTTTCTAGCAGTGTAGTTAACTCTGGCAGTGATCTCATCTACTCATCAACATAGATACACAACACAAGATAGCTTTTGTGTAACCTACGGCTTAAGCTGGGAGATGAGGGATCAAACCCAATCAAAGGTCATACCAAAGACTTAAAAGATCGTATTTGTTGCTGCCAGGCTTGATGCTCAGCACCGAGAGGTTAGAGCAAGGAAACATGACCCTGAACAATGATTGGGCTGGTGTCAGTATAATGTGATTGGTGGGGTGTTATGTCTGCTGTACACAACACAAGATAGCTTTTGTGCAACCTATGGCTTAAGCTGGGAGACCAGGGATCAAACCCAATCAAAGGTCATACCAAAGACTTAAAAGATTGTATTTGTTGCTGCCAGGCTTGATGCTCAGCACCAAGAGGTTAGAGCAAGGAAACATGACCCTGAACGATGGTTGGGCTGGTGTCAGTATAATGTGATTGGTGGGGTGTTATGTCTGCTGTACACAACACAAGATAGCTTTTGTGTAACCTACAGCTTAAGCTGGGAGACCAGGGATCAAACCCAATCAAAGGTCATACCAAAGACTTAAAAGATCGTATTTGTTGCTGCTAGGCTTGATGCTCAGCACCGAGAGGTTAGAGCAAGGAAACATGACCCTGAGTGGGGGTGTTATGTCTGCTGTCTTTGACATGAGTCTGTAGTGGTGGTGGCATGGACTCCCCCTGCCTCAAGCAGACACAGTGTATGTACACATACCTAATGACTCATCATTGTCATTAAATGAAAATTGTTGAGTAAGATACAGAACCAAAAGCATACATTTTTTTTTTTTTAGGTTAAAAGTGACAAAACTGACATGGTGAGAATGGCTGTAGAAGTAACCCCCAATTTTGAAACTATTTTTAAATTAGTTATGAGATCTGATATAGGTGTATATAGATTAGGATTTAAAGCAACTAATGGGGATTCAACGTGGACTTCTAACTTCCAGATAAATATGGATTGAAGAAAACAGCAATGGGGTTCAGAAATTTATAATTCTGGAAAAGTAGTGATGGTTATTTATCTAATAGAAATCTGGAAGTTGTATGTGTGAGAGAAAGGTGTTACCTCAGGATGCATATGTGGTCACCCTGAGTCATGTGTATGGTGTTGCCATGACAGCATGCAGCATGCAAGCATCATCAGTGATCCTATTTACAAAAAAGGTTAAATGGGAAGAGCCAAGTATCATCATCAAAATCTGTACAATAAGCCCTGGTCAATTGCACAAGCCCGTTTATTTATCAAAAATTTCATCTGCTGATGGACTTTTTTTGAGTGTGACAATATCTTTGTTTTATTTGGCAGCTTTAGGAGGATGGTACGGTTACAGACTGTCTAAAGCAGCCCTCAATATGGCCACAAAGACCTTGAGTATTGAGCTAGGGCGTGGGCGAAATAAGGTTATTTGTGTTAGCCTACATCCTGGCACTGTAAACACGGAGCTCTCCAGACGATACCATAAGGGGGTGCCCAAGGACAAACTCTTCTCAGCAGAACACTCTGTTGCCTTGTTGATGGATGTAATTAATACTTTACAAGTAAAGGATTCTGGAAAATTTTTTGATTATGCCAGGAAAGAAATTCCATTCTGAATTCCATAAATTAAAATCATCGGTAAATAATTAGTTAGATTTGAAGAAATGTGTAATTCCATTCTCAGCACTGATCTTGCTTTCTGCATCTCTCTATTTGTCTCACTTATTCACAGAGAGGTTATATGTTTGTTTTCATTGAATTAATTCTAAGTTGTCTTTCTGACTAAATATCTTGTACCAGTACACTTAAACCATTGAAGGTCATGTCAACAAGGTCTATTAGTGGAAAGACCACTTCAAGTTGAAGAACACAAACAATGAATAACTCCTCAGCCGATAATTTATCTTAAACTAACTTATGTTTTGTGGAATTTATTTTACAAGCGTTAAAAGCTAGGGATAGATTCTTTGTGTGCATGAGGGCACATTTGACTAGTAAATTTCTCAAGCATTTCTTCTGTCACTGAAAATGTAAGTAGAACATGGCATCAAATATTACAAGTAAGGGTTATAAAATTCTTATTACAAAACTGATACTCATATTTTTTAAAAAGATTTCACTGTAAATTGTAGAGAAAATGCTTGAGAAGTTACTTATTGTATTTGATTAGATATATTTTACTACAAACAGAAAAATGTATAATTAGGGCTATATATTTCCATGTTGCTTTATTTCCTTTGTAAGATTGGGCATTATTTATCATGTATATGTAATTTGTTATTGCAAACATTGGCTCAATCATTCCATTGAAACGTATTTGATTAAAGCTTGTTTTTTGCTGCCATGTGTACAATTTTGTATTAAATGGCGCATTGTATGATTCTTGTTTTTGTTAATAAAATGTACCTAGCGATGAAAATGCAGCCAGGCCTCTTCCTGAAATGTGTTATACGTCTCAGTTAAAAGAGGTTATACGGGAGATCTTTGGAGAAAAACTCCAGTCAAATTTTTGCTAAAATGATAACCATTCAGAAATATCAGCCTTATTTGTGCATGTGCTACCGTTCGAAATCATATAAAGTTTCTAAAAATGGGTCGCATTATAACTTTTTCAAACTACAGACTGAATCATTTTAACACTATCATGATATAGTAGCCAGATACAAGTCTGATAATAATGTTACCCATTCTTGGCAAATGGTAAAATACAGAAAATTTGATTTGATTAGCGGATATGGACTTTTTACTCTTCTGTACATCCTCTTTAAAGAAAAATGTGTTGGCTACACCGGCATCCATGGATGATACTTGAACAGGTAGCGATGATCTGCTGTGTACTCGCTTTCCAGGTTTTCTTCACTTTCCAGTTGAAGCCTGACATTTAAGGTTAGTTTTGACTCAGTTTGGATTGTTAATAATTTGTGTCAAGCTTTAATAATACTTTTAATGTCTTAAACAGCTGTCTGCCTTCACCACCAAACTTGTAGTAAAACATTGTGAACCTATAACCAGGACTGCAGCAAACACAGGAGCCGCATTGTTTTATTATGGCGATGTCTGTCTTCACTATCTATATGTTCTGGATGTTATACGTCATACAAAACTTTTCGTGGCAACGTTGCGTCAAGAGCATTTTACCATGGTAATGTAACGTATATCTCTTCACTGAGCTTCACCATAGACGATATCACTGTCATTTTAACCGTAAACAACAAACTTTCTTGTAAATGGATGAATAATACACCGTGACATTTCTTTGAGTTTCAATGACTGTGCCATTCTGTTGGCAGTGCAGACCAATTGTTTTCGTCGGAGCCCAATGAAGGATGATGAATGCCAACAATGATGAATGTCGTGTCCGTAGCTGCATGTAACAGTCAAGTCAGTGGCATCCAAGTCCTAATTTTCCTGACAGCAAATGATTCAGTATTTTTTCTGCAGTTGTAAAAGAACTATTAATCCTCTTAAAGAACCTATTATTTCTGGTTTGTAATCCTTCCCTAAATGTACATCGGTAAGCGAATACTGTTCAAAGGCAGTGGTGCCATTTTTGTCGTGAAATTTAATCGTGGCCATGCGGCAATATGCAAGATATATGCTCCATTTTTCTATCAGGTCAGTTTAGTGGTCACTGTCTCTGTGATGAATGTCGTCATTGTAAACCTGTCATCACCAGAAGATATTTGTACTTCAAATACAAAACAACAGACTGCGAAATGGAGAGTGAAACTAGAGCAGAGACCTAGGCCTATTGGTTTGGAATGGTCACACCTAACAGGTGATATCCAGCCTCTTGACAATTTACAGCAGACGTTACGGCGATTGCACTAAATAATACTGGCGATTCCTCATGACCACAATGACGTAGGCCTACATCGATCACACATAGTCCAGTTTGTTGTCACCAGGATTCCACAGTGCATGTATGTAGGCCTACGTCAAACTAAATGAGCTTTAATGTCCACACCACACTACATCTATAATCTCGCTCGATTTCCATTACACAGACATGATTAAATATAACAATTGAAATGATTTACTCTCGGACTGATGGAGTTCTCCAGGAATCCAAGATGGCTGATGGGATTTCTTAATTAATGGCTGGGCTTAGACTTAGGATATGTTTATCGTTATTTCAGGCAAGTTGTGGAAAGGTGCCAAAAACTGTTCTTCACTAATCAGTTGCATGTGGTGTAGATACCTGCTTGGGATTAGCCGCTTTGGAGTGGAGATAGGAAATGTCAGAGTTTACTCTGTCGTCTTAGCAACAATTGAATATTTCACACGTGCACAGAATAGGCCTGTATGCAATCTATACTAGTCTGTAATGTAGTTTGGAGAAAAGGGTAGGGAAAAAAAGACAGAGTATTGTGACAAAATGCTGCTAATGTAAATTCTGTTTGTAAACAAACACTGTTGTTGTAGAAAACTGTTTGTTGATGAGTGATGTATAGCAAGTGCTCAAGAGAAAAATCAATGTAATGACAAGTTACATAAAGCAAATCAATGAGTATAACTTTCGGGGAATGGTCGATGATTGAAGCTTTTGTAGGATGCGATGTTACTCACGGCGGTGGTTACACTATATTGCGACTGTTCGTCTATGTTTGCTAGTAAAGAAGCCTATTATGTTACATTTGAATGTTAGCCGACATCATTGTATTTATTTCTCTATCTATCATTATTTTTTGACTGGTGTTTATCGTGTTAAACTTTTCTACTTTTCCATTAATGTGGATGAGGTTTATGAGCGGAGAAAACATTTTCGTAAGTTTTGTTGTTTTGTATATGGGTGAATTAGAGCAATGCAAAGGGTCAAGAAGAAAATTTACCCTATATAATACTTAAACAGCTGAGACTGCGTTTGTTTATGTGTAGGGCGGTTATTGGTTTAACAAAATGCATGTTTAAATCAGTTGAAACTCCGTGTTATGATTTTTACTGAGAAGCAATTTTCCATTTAACTAATGATTCCAAGTACATGGATGAAAGCATAACTTATACAAAATATAAATTATCACAAAAACACTTGTACTTAAATCTAAAACAACAACCTGATTGTTTTCATTGAACACAGAAATGTGTGAAGCTCACATGTTTGTTACAAAAAAATAAAACACAAACTTGTGTTGAACCAAAATGAGGTAATTTATGCAATACAACACAAACTTGTGTATTTTGCAACAGGTATTGTGTATAACATCCAACACATTTTGTGTTCAGTGCTTTCAACACAAGACCTTGTGTTAATTCAATATAGGACAAGAGTTGTTAGCATGATACAAAACTTTTGTTGGAAAGAACACAAGTTTGTCTTCATACAACAAATGTTTTTTTTGTGTGTAAGGAAACGCTGAAAATTAATATCATTTTATATAGGCCTATGTATACTGTCACAAATGATAGATGGTAGATCTTTGGTAAGCTTGTAAATGTATGGTGTGGAAGTTAACCACACGGTCCGAAAGTACAAGTATGAAAATTTAAGGTTGTATGGGTAATTTAGGGTTGAGAATACCAATGGCGTTGCTTTATCAAGGGCACTGCTTTTTGCCAGATATTTATATAACCCGTAGAGGAAACAGACGTCCGTTGCACAGCACTCCTATAGTTGTGTTGCGCTTTTCTATTAAGATCCTATAAATGTATCTGAAAGATGTGTTTACTTCCTGTGAGAGTGTATCTGATATCCACACAAGCTTTAACATCGATCGAAGATAGTTTCACTTCTCCTTGCTTCTTTAGAAACGATGCTCTTGGACTCATGGCTCTAATTATCCACTTCTATACTCAAAATGTCGGACAGGGTACATGGTTGTTGTGGTTACAAGGGCATAGACCTGCCCATGTACGGAACACCAATCACTCAGAATAAAAATGTAAAGCCCGGACACAAAACCATTCAACACAGTAGGCATCAGTGCAAATCGATCAAAGTCAGCAGTGAACTATGATAGTTCCGAAAAATCGACTCGTGACACGCTGAGTGGCTAGTTTCCTCCTTGGGCACATGTCCTTATACAAAACTAGGAATGTCCTTGCCATGTAGTGGTGTTGTCACCCAGGAAGTTCCGTTTAATTGTAGTCAGTGACAGTATATTTATCTGTAAGCATAATTGTAGATTAGGCCTATCCACACACCCTGTCTGTCGGTAATAAGTCCACGTGTGTATAGGATACGAAAAAAAGAGAAAGGCATATGTAAATTTTTACATGATCACGCTGTTTTATACAGTTCAAAATTGATTTAACACGCCATCATTTCCTGAAAAATCTGTTAAACAACAAGAATGTCAGTTATAAAATATGTAACACAAGTTACAAGTGGACTTTCATCTCACCACTTGGTGTTATCACCATTTGCCACCTATATATTTCAGTTTTGGGAGAGTAGGCACTACATACAAGAAACGCATTATACTGATCCAATCTGAGCCCACTTGTTCGAAAGTGTAGCAGCTGAAACTGATATTCAGTCATATTTTATATCCAAGATTTTGGCCAAACCCAGCGTGCCAATGCAGTCCTCCAAAGTCAAAGTATAATCAGCAGTTTTAGTTCACATTTAATACACTGGTACACATTTTATTCAGGCTAGGTACAAAAGTGAAGACTTAATGTTAAATCTGGTATTAAGTCTTAAACCGTTTTTGAACAACCAGGCCCAGTAGATTAAACAAAATTATCCGAGAATCAGTGTCAGGGATTAGGCAAATAGTTGAGTTCTCTTACACCCATATTTAAAACGATATAAGATGATTAATTTCATGTATTCTGTATATTAACTTAGTAGATTTCAAACATAGTTGTTTATTTCTATTTTTGGAATAGTGCCTTAACTGTTATCTGTGGCTGAAAATCTGTTGTCGAACCTAACTTGCACGTCTTTTTACTGAATTTAGAGTTTTCTTTCTCAAGATTTGAGTAATCGTATTATAACCAGTGTATTAACTTGATGTCCCCGTAAACCAGTAATCTTTTTCATCAATTTAAATGACACTACATACAATGTAGTCATTAATATGATTTACATTTGTCGGCTGAATTTTGTACGCTTTATTGACATGTATGCTTTTTCATGACCGATTTTTATTTCAGGCTAATTTACATTCTGTCTGAAACTTATTGCCTAGAACATGTTCAGAGGAAGCGTTATCTAAGCAATTGTCGTCTTGAAGGCAAAGGCATCTTAGTGTCTTATCCCAAAATGAGACGAATGCTCAATATTCTATCATACGTTGCCCATGTATATTGTCATGTATGTCAAATTTGTTTGGTAGACAAAAAGATTTGTTTGTTACCATCCCTTTTTTGTACATCTGCATGACCACGTGGTTTTGTCTCGCGCGCTGTCCGTGTTAGACTATCGATTGCTCCGCGGGAACAATGATTTTCTGTGGTTCCAAGACCATGTGAATACCTATTGTGGACCGCAGAGCAGCGAAACAGTTAAGACGCGCAGGAATCGGCACGGTAGCAAACAATCACAGATTGTCGATCGTGATACTAGGGATATACTGGCAAGTGATTGCTTTTCAGATATGTACAAGCTGTTCTCTTAACAGACACGTTTGGGATGAAGCTATCAGATTTGGGCCTCAAATCCAAAACTCTTCCGTAGCCGAAATCATATAATGGTCAGCAATATTACCGTCACTTTCCGGATCGTTGTACTGGTCGTTTCCACACCAAGAAGAATATCACGACTGTTACAACCAGATAGTCCTTTGTAGATTGGCACATATACTTTTTTCCAACAGAAATTCATGGTTCCCGTTTTCGCCATGAAGAAACTCGTGTGGCCTTTATTTGGAATTATTTATCATCTTAAAGGTAAGGAATGAAAACAGTTAGCTTCTGTTGCTTATCTTGTGATTGCTGACATGCTGACTTTTTCATTTGTGTAACTTTAAATGAAACCGTATTAAATTATTATTTTATTTTGAACTAAAGTAGATGGACCTATCTTCGCTTCTTTTTTGGCATTCTATAAAAACAAGCTTGACTGATACTTACGATTGTAGGATTTTTCTTTTGAAAATATGTTTAGGAATTAGATATACAGTAGTATCATTAGGCCTTTTCACTCGTTTATATGTGAATTTGGCTTTCCTATCATGCTGTTTGTGGTAATCGTTAAATGTTTTGCTTTGGTGCTAAGGGATGTATAGGTTATTACAATATAAACCAGGTAAACTGACAAGAGACAAGAATTCATCCGTTATACGTGTGACCAATTTCTAACTGCTGCACTATCTGGTTTTACTCTCCATACTGCACCGCCTTTTGTCTTGACAATGTATCAATGGCATTTAGGCATATGCGTTATCTTTAGCTTGACATGTTATTTTGCATAATGCAGTTGTGAATCTGTCTCACCACTTATCAAGCTCAAAACATGAAGTACCTGTCCTTAAAAACATCCGCGTCATTTCCTGTTCAGCGTGCAGCTCCATATTCTGTCTAATGGAAAACAATATACGAAACCCGACGACGTGTCATTATACAATGTACATGCTTGACGAGAACTACAGAAAGGCGTGTACCATGCAATAGGCCAATCATTCCATCGACCTGACTTGTTTATTACCCGTGCCATGATCGCGTACATTGTTATACTGGACATATAAATTGCTGTCGATCGGTGTTTTTCATGAAATGTGACATTATGATAGGAAAGACCTCTGTAGATGTGCTAGCCGTAGTGTAGGTTTCATATATCCTTTTGTTACACTTATCGTTTCGGACAAAGAATTCCGTACCAGTACTGTCGTTATACAGACCACTATAATTTTATGACAGGATGTTGGGACGAATCTGTTAGCTTGCAAAACTGCGTAGTTCATGGAGGCAATTTTGCCGAACAAAAGGTCCGATCATTTGTCCCAACGAAAACTCCTTCCTTGCGCAGTTTGTCTTCATCTGGCTTTCGGTATGTCATAATTTAATCACAGGTGAAGAAATATCGCATGAAGAAAGGTACACATTTTTAGATTGTGTGACAGAAATCATTGTCAGCGTAGAAAGCAACTATAATCAGCACCGTTGCGTAAATGTGTGATTCGAATCATGCTAAACACTGTGCAATGTTCTCGTGTCAAATGTGTTTTATTGATTTGATTTTTTTTTACACTATACTCGGTAATATTTCACTGGTGGAAGGGGCGTCAAATATAACTACGGGCTGTATCGAATTGCGCGTAACACACGTAATCTACATAACAAACACTGTCGAGCGTTTTAGTTAAAAGTATAGCTGTTTTTGTTGTAGCCACTGTGTGTATGGTATAATAGCGTTCCCATCCTCTAACAAAGAGGTACCCTTTCTTGTACAATAGCGACTCCGACTCAAGCCGACTAGCCATGGCTATGGGACAGGCAGGAATGAACAACACACTGCACAACTTATACCCGAGTTGCGTTACGCAGCAAAGGTTTCCGAATTCATAGTTTTGAAGTGATGTCATAGCTACTCTGAGCCAATGATCAAGACACTCTTTAGTCACGTGACTAGAGAAATGAAGGCAAAAACAAACCGAATTTAACCCAGGTGAGATTGGCCTTCAATAAGATTTTAGCATGAATGATGAAAAGTATAGCTTTTAGATAAGACCTTTTTACCTGGAAAAGTAATCCGAATGAGCCTATCCTTCAAATATGATAGTTCCAATGTCCTGTAGTTCTTTGGAACTTTGGAAATTGGCAAAAAATAACATTTCGCCAAATTAACTCAATGCTATATATCACCTCCTAATCCTTGCGAGGAACCCGGATGCTCAAAGCTATGAATAAGAAGGTGTTGGTCTGACCGACATGAGATGTTACATGCTAAGGATATAACAACAGGCTGTGTTACATGTTAACACATTTTCATCTTTGAAATGCACGTTAATATAGATCTGTCAAATCGCTGACGTATATAGATCAGCGCATCTATCGGCCATTGTGTATATACACTGATCAACCCGAATCGATAACTGAGAACATGCTAAATCGACCGAAAGTTCTATATAGCATGCAAGAGGGTATTTACTTGTCGTGCTACAAGATACTTATTTGGTGGTAATATATATTATATATATATATATATATATATATATATATATATATATATATATATATATATATATTTATAGACAATTCGGAATCAATATGTACGTCACTATCTGTATAAACTTCATGCTGCTCATTATGCTTCATGGGTTTTCTGGAGCTCATTATCTTTGATCTGAAAGGAATTATCGACCGCTTTATTCAAGATCGAAACTATACCCAGTTGTCTTGGTCTAGAAACGTTAGTATATGTTTTATGGATTGATTTATTCATTTAAATGCAAAAAATGATACACTATTAAAGTTGAAAAATGCTGCAAACGTTTCCATTGTACCAATAAAATGTTGCTTTCTAAACGAGTGCAATTATAATCACATAACACATCCCTGGCTACTACATGGGAAGTAATAAGTGCATCACATTTGTGCTTTTCTGCTTAATTTCCTGAAAGGTAGTAGAGAAACTTTGATGATAGATGAATACCTCAATATGCCTTTACCAGCTGCATGAGGATGTCTATTGATTGTATCTGTGCCTTTGACTCCACTTAAGTCAGAAGCAACAACCCAAAGTACAAACATCAAATAAATTATACAATTAACTTCCAAGCCCGATTTCAGATGATGCTCGGCACCGAGATCGTTGTATATCCTAGGCTTGTGCTTTATTCGTGGCCATCTTGGATGGATTGGATTGGGATGGATTGCAATTGATTGCTAAATGCAGTCTGTGTAATTTGACGTTAAACTGTTTTAGAGATGGTGTATATTTGCATACGTTAATTCTTGTGTTGATTCAAGTCCATTGGACCGTCGTATGTATGGTGGTCAGCTGGATAAAGCCGTTTGTGCATGGCAAACAATGTGACAGCTGTTCGTGTCAAGGCAGCGGACTGACAAGCCAAAACCACCTTCTAACTTGATCCCAGTAAAGGTATAACATTCGCTAACAAAAACAATGGCGTTTACCCCCGTGTTATATTACAACCACAATATCTGCGCAAACAAGGGTGTCGTTTTATTCCATGCATTGGCATGATTTCTTGATGTTTGCACTTCTGGTCAGGAGGACTTTCACATAGCCACAAAACGGCGATATTTGGATTTCTTCGAGAGAGGGTCACATGGACTACGTTCCAGACCGAGTATTCATTGATTTCAAATGACCCAAACATTTTTTACAATTTATGCATGCACTTGCATGTACTTAACAATAGTGTCCAACTCCAATGAATGCAGTGCACTTTCATTAAACTGAACACCTACACGTGTACAGTGGAACTAGCTATTGCACATTTCCCACGTCTTTTTAGTACAAATGAACACCATGTTACGAAGATTTTGAAGTACGTAGATCTATAAAGTATTTATGCATCCATGCATGCGCATGCCGGAAGTAAATATATGGCTAGCTGAATATTTGTGTAATTTTCCACCAAAGAAGGTTATGTCTTTTGCCGGAGTTTATTGTCTTTCTGTAGGCAACTATGCGAAAGATATGCACGAATCATGTTGACCAAATTTGGTAAACAGGTTGGCCTTGGACAAAGAACCAACATCTGTAACATTTTGCTGGTATTTTTATGGAGCCTTCACAATTAAAAGATAGGACAGAAATGCAGAGAGCTCTCCCTTTGTTGTTATCTAGGTAATCTGTTCAGTTTTATGGAACGGAGGTTTGCACTCCCGTTTGATTATTTCGTTACTTTGTTTTACATTTAGTTAGAAGTGTGAGTGGAGGAATTCCTGTGGAGACTGTTGCCCTTCGCTGTGTACGTAAAAAATTTTCTATAGATATACGGCCTTCGATAAACCACAGCCTTTGAAGAATTCGAAACGGTCACCCTGTGGCTCAAGTCTCACATGACATTCTACGACGCCAGTGGCGCCATAAGACGACTATTGGGTTATTAATCAAAATATTTGTATCTTTTAGAGAGACAATACTCTCTTTTTTTTATTTCGCTTAACCCGGCACTGTAGGACTGTATAAGCATCGTGTTGAATTAGATATCAACGGTGGATACATGAACATTTATACAATCACAAGCGAGAAAGCTATTTTGATTATCGACAACTTAAGAGCGTGGTACGCGATTTGGATACTGGTTTCATTCACTCGCCAGAACATTGCTTGCCGTTTCCTGTTAGTCTCTTCTCTTTGCATGATTCCGTCCTAATTTCGTACAAGTTTATATAACTCCTCACGGTTCTTTGGTGTGTTAAACGTCGTTTTGGAATTGTCCTTCATGGTTAAGGACACGGAATGTAACTTTTGGTGAACGACTGGTAATGCCTGTTTCGAAGCGTAGATTCCAAAGGCGACGGGCCTGTCCATCTTCACCCTGTTATTGTATTTGGCTCCAGTTGTCATAGTTACATAATGGTAAATAATGGGTAAATGAGTGATTACTGCGATGGTGGACATTCCTTGTTCCTAATATATCGCTTCGTTGTTACGAAGAATTGGACTTGTTGTTTTTCTGTCAACATGTACTTGGGTATTTGGCATGATGCATGGATCTTGTACTCTTGAACGGAACCAATGTGATGCAGAATGGCGGTCGATATTTTTCTTTGATGGTTTACTGCGAAGCTTTAATGAGGCATTAGCAACCCTTTTGTCTCCTCCTCTGAAGACCGATAATAACTTAAAAACCGACACATCTTTGATGTCTTTTGATTTACGCGATTCAAAACATTTTGGGTTGATTATGAATTGTTTAACGGTACAATCGCATTGATACACGGCAACAGCAATGAGTTTTTACCTCCATGTTGGAACGGGCTTTGTTGTCCGGGAATTGAATCCCGACAACCTCCAACTCGATGATACTGGGCAACGTTATTTGTCCGCCTATGTATATATAATTCGGAATATTAAGGTTTAAGATGCTCAGGTTTTTCACACTAATTTAAACTAGCATGCGAAACGATAATTTCCTACATAGCGACAGAGTTGCAGGCTGGCGCATTTCCTTTTTTGCTCTGTTTGAAAATCACACAAGTTATACAAGAATATAGAAAAAGTTGGTTGTTCTTGAGACCAATGGTTTTTGGTTGTTTCACCCCTTTAACACCTGGATAACAATCTTTTATCTGTATAACAATGTTTATGGGCGAGTTCATACCATATAATAATCAATACCTGCTTAAATGCATATATGCAATGTGACAATATTGTTCAAAATGGCGTACCGTATTCTATCCCTATATCCCTATATATATTGCTACGATTGTTCCAGGACCGTTTTCTGTAACATCGACCAACATTGTTTTTCGTGATATACCTGATATTTGATTACTGCTGAACGTGATCACATACCAAATGTCACAATGACTGGGGCAAAATGGAGAACGTAATGAGCTTAAAATGGTGTGCACCAGAAGCATAACATTGATAGAAGGGTTGTTGATTTATACTGAAGTTCCAGACCATGCATTCATTTCGAATCGCTCTGAGAACGTTTACTCCGATCGATCGCTTGTCAACTTGAGATCATTCAATCCCTAAGATAATGATAACCAGAGACATTGCAAACAATGGACTCCATCTTCCAAGTTTTCACTGGCGGTTACAGTTCTTGTCTTCTGGCATGGCAACACAACGCCTCTTAAACCATCGGCCTCTGTGGAAACACAAAGCTTCGCTCGTTCCCAGCAGCATTTATCCTGACTCAAGTAATCACTGGAGAAGCCCCGTCGTGCAAAATTGTGGGCAATCAAAATATACACTGTTATTGGCGTGTAGTACCGTTGCTATGGCGTTAATGTAAATCTCCTGGATCGCTTAAACCACTGTTTGAAAAGCTTTTGTTTTCTTTGAAAGTCCAAAAAAAAAAAACAAAAAAACAAAACAAACAAACATAAAAGAAACACAGGAAGAAAATCAATGTTCACCAGCGGTTAAGGTGTTCCATGTCATATTTGCAATCCGTTACTCTCTATACTACTGTTATAATTGCATAATCATTAAACTACTTTTAGATTTTCAAATTGATGTCCCAGTGATCGATATGTAAATGTACTTTTGTTTTGCACAAAGTATTTCAACTCCCTTTTACGTCACTGCTATATCTGCACTTTTCTAACCTCCTTCACAAAAAGGTTACATATGGGTCTGATTTATCACGCATTGGTGCACATTTTCTTAAGACAAAGCCCCTTCGATGAACACTTGTGCTTTTGTTTTATCGTCGACTGCTTAGTAAGATCAGAGCAGCGAAGACATAGCTGGCAAATAGTCACACCTAAACGGTGAAATACTGCCCCTTGTCAAATGTCCTTTGTAAGGGTTTAATTCGTTAATGTAAATCCTTAAATAGTAGCAAATTACACGCCCCCTAGCAACATGGCTTAAGCAGAATTAGGTAAAGAAAAAAATATGCAGTCTGGACAGTGCAGATCACTCGTTTACCCTAGACGATGAGGTCTTATGTTTTAGAAGGGTTGGTTTTGCGAAGCCTTCGTGAAGGTAATTACCAAAGCACTGGTAGTTATAACACCATGAAGATTTGGTGGAAGACCAGCTCTCGATGGTTATAGGGTGTGGCCTTGCAGTTCCAGCGGCTAGGCGCGGTGGTTTTGGACTTTCGTTGCTTTAATCCATGCTTAAACTTGATCCAGGACGTAGGTTTATAAATAAAATATTTGTGAGCAGGGCACAGAAGACAAATTCAGTAAAGAAAATGAGTCAATAAATAAATTACGTTATAAAGACGATTGGTATCTCAGCAATGTTTCTTCTCAAAGCAAACTTCTTGTCAAACTGTGAACTTTGAAATCATTAGGAATAATAAAACTGTTAACTGCTACTCTTCTACATCTTTTGTAAATCCTTACTTTATTAATATGTTTACTTAGTCCTTTGGATGTTTGGTGTTCAACGATGTCTTTGATATTTGTCTTCCGATATTGACCTGGAAAGTCGGTCGTGGCTGATGGCTTATTCCAGTGTCTGTTTCCATATTTATGATTTGAAGACTGTGACTATTGCACTATCATCAGCTAAACAAAACCTTCACATCACGACGCTGAACGGTTCTGAAAATTCTACCGGGTTTTACGCTGCCCTTTCAACAAATGAGCCTAATAAATAAGCAAAACTTATAAATAAGTAAATAATAATAATAACTAAACATATAAATAGTTTATCTTTTTATGTGATTGGTGTTTTACGTCCTACTCAAGAATATTTAATTTATACGACGGTGGCCATCATTAGGGGGGGAGTAAACCGGGCAGAGCCCCGGGGAAACCCACGACCATCCGGAGACAAATAAATTGTGCGCGGGGTTACTTTCAAGCGCACTTCAACATAAAACTGTTTGTATTGGTTTTATTCATCCTGCCAGAGGCCATCCGTACAATATTTAACTATTACCATGTTTTTCAGTAAGCCTGGCAGTTGATTGCCTGAAGAACGAAGACTTAGGGGAGCAGCCGGGAAATGTGTATTTTCTGTACAGACCCCAGCAAGACAGAATGTTGTGAAAAGGATATGGAATTTACGTGCTGTGAACCAGCAAGTGTCACCACATTGTAAATATAAATTTAACATCGTTAGAGTAACTAGTCAGGTCGACTTGATGTCTTAAAATACAGATGTATATGCATAATGACAGCCTTCACGTACGCTGAAATCATAATTTGGATTCCCAGAAGATGACTTGATAATAGATAATTCTTAGGTTTCCAGATGCCAGATCTTATTTATTAATTTGAGTGTTTGTTTAAAGACATACTCAAGATTGTCTTTCTTTATACAATGGGGGGGGGGGGGGGGAGGACAGTTTTGGGGGAGGAAACCAGGATGCTTGGGGTAAAACATTAACTGGAAAAAGTTTTGGGTTTCTTGGTATAGTGCACTGTTATGGCATAGGCCAACGAATTTAATATGTTTTCATACATCAGCAGGTCATTGTAGTTGTTAAAGTACAAGTGTTGTTTAAGAACAAGCGTTTTAGGGGGCGATAAAGAATGTATAAACATATAGATCTACAGTGTATCATTTCAGATTCCTAGAGATTCCGCTTTGGAGACCCGTTATAGTTAATTTCCTCGATAGAATAAATAATATACGGGTATATGTTATCGGTTTTATTGCTATACAGGACTATGCGGCTGTGTAAAAACATAAGTACAAATGTGTTTTCAGACGTGAACAGATCATTTTGTGGGGAACCATCATCGTTGTCTTGCTGGCCATTATCTTACTTGTCGTTTGCTTCAAACTGGACATCAGTTACTGTTCGTCGGACAAGACGCTTAAGGATAAATTCCTGTCTCTCTTCAGAAAGTAAGTACATATATGCGGCAGGGACCCTGATATTTCACCAGTACTGGCATCATGTATCTAAACAAGGGCACAGAAATTCAATGGCAGTTTTATGTAAAAATCACTAAATCTGTGTCATTTTAGACTCTTAATCCCATATGGTATCAACCAGGCAAAAAAAACTGGAATGTCGTTAGCCAACTTTGAAGAAAATTCACATTTTAAAATGTTAACGTGGCTTCACATCTTGCTGTCGAGGCCATGTTGGATATCTAACAAAGGAGTTTTATGGACAAGCCCACATAGGAAGTTATGGCACACACCAGGAGAAACCATGACATTCTTTGGCTGTACATCCAACATGTCCGCGATTACAAGTCATCCACCTACATGAACATGAATAATGCTATTTTGAACTATACCGCATGCTGTGGAACTACTGGTCATGCACCGTGCATACATTAAATCCGAAATGAAAGGAATAAAGCAGTGCATATTACAAGGCCTGAATATGGGTAGCAAAAGAGTTCAGTTTTCAAAGGAAAACCTTGTTGAGATTAACCCGATCTGTATGCACTGTATGAGTCAGATTGGACATACGCTTGATTTATTCATGTTATATACAGTCTTTATATATATTCTGAAAATGTTTCAAGCGAGTTTCATGTTTGCTCGGCCCAGTAAAGTTTAGCCACAGCTGAACATTGTAACTAATAACAATGTTGGAAAGCTTGCAGGTTAAAAAGAAAGTTGAAACCACCTGTGAACAATCCAGCAGGCCATACTCCTGTATTAAATTTCTATAACTATTTTCAGAAGGAAGAAAAGAAAAATCCAGAAGAAAACAGAATACGACGCCAACCTCAATCCACAGAGCAATGATGATCGAGAGAAAATATTAAAAAGCCCAACTGCGAGTAGGAGTGAAAGTTGCCAGCCTACACCTGAGGAAATTAAAGACTTTAATCGACACACGACAAGACGCGATTCCAGGAGTCATAATGGTCACGGGACGGACTTACCGCTGACGGCCCGCGGGGTAGGGGTAGAGTTTGACAGGCAGGAGGCCTGGAATTCTTAGCAATGTTTGGCGTGAACAGAAGTCAGCTCCAGATAGCAGAAGTCTCGTCCACGTATCCGGAGATGCTAAACCGGGTGGAAGTGCCTGTTATTGTGAACTGATTATACATCGTAGTATGAGTAGGTTATACGTTTAGACCGGTTTAGTATAGGCTCTATTTATACCAGAGTGTGATGCATTCTCTGGCGCCCAAGTGAAGATAAGTGATTCCGTTCATCTGTAATTTCCTTCTTTCTATCCCGTCTTATGGCACATGCAAACAATCTGTCTTGATATGGTTTGACACAACCACTGTCAAGCCAATTAACTGGAGAATAAAACCATAGTTACCTGTAGCTGGCTATATATTCTCTTTCACAACCATTGCCACTCCAATTAACTGGAGAAGAAAACCATATAATTACTTAACTGGGTGTGTCTGATTTTACAGTCACTTTCGTGCATGAAATAAGTGGTGTGTTTATACCTTTCGATACAAACACAGCACACGATAGAGATAACGAAGATCAAATTCTAAACCTTGAATAGTTACGAGAAGAAACAGTTTGTCGCCCCAAACACATATATAGGCCTATGGTTGTTATTTCAAACAATGATTTATTGTGATATCCTGATGATTGTACAAAGACTTCATTTTCCAAAAAAACCAAAGAAAATATTATTTTTCGAAGAATGTACATGAAATCCTTTTTTCGTTCTTCGGGGTGAAAATATATCCAAATGCAGCGCAAAAATACATTAATTTACATGGCATGTGCGTGTAGATCGCAACACATAAACCATTCTATCCGCACATGAAACTGTAACTATGAAGGGCACTGATCTCTTTCTCGGTCAGATCGGATAAACCACAAGGTTTTGGGGATGGAGTGAATTCATTGATCTGTATATACAGTTGTTGCATTAGAAAACACTTAATTTGTGCAGGTGATGGACATATATAGGCCTACAGTTAAGGAAAGGTATATATTGCTCACGGAAAAAGAAACAGACTTTGAGCAAAGTTTTGTCTTAGCAACCATGTGAAAGACGTCATGGAATGGCCTCCCTTGGTACGTGGCCTGGAAATTATTATACTCAGGTGAAATTAATATAACTATAATGACAAAGAGGTATAGTGTGTCCCATTTTCCTGGGAACCCATGCAACATTTAAAAGAAAATAATTCTGGCTTGTATGCTGATAAAGTACGTAGGCTTTTCCATTACCCCCCCCCCCCCCCTCCTCCCCCAACAGACTTAAAACCTTAACGCATGCATTGGATGTGTAGAGTGTTATGTATACTTGTTATGTTTGTCTGATATAAACAGTTGTTTTATAGTTGTCCGTTATATAGGAAGCTTGGCTCGTTTTCCCCTAATTCATATATATTTGTGTATACCCTTTTTGTAGTGGTCTAGACAGGCGTACATTTCAAACCACATGGTTCAAAGCGCATACGCTCTCTGGCAAGCCGAATTTTAGAACGGAAGCTTTGAACATATGCTATAAATATACCGTGCATGTCTGGAAACCTGTTATATGCCCAAGAATATCATGCAATGCGAGTTTCATTCTTAATTGAGATACCCTCTACATTGTTTTATTGAATAGACATGTTGGGGGGGGGGGGGTCCCTCCGTGGCCGAGGTGATTAGCGTGCAGCCGCGGCGCAATGATTTGGAGCCTATCACCAACGGATGGTCGCTCTGCCCGATTTCCTCACACCATAATGCAGGCGGCCGTCGTATAAGTGAAATATCCTTGAGTGCGGAGTAAAACGCTAAACAAATAAATAATCAGTCGTGGTCACGCTTTATATAAACTGTTGGAGGTCAATCAGACATGGTTTGAAATTCCAACAAGGACACACGCACAGGTATATACCACACCAAATCATATCATATCAGATCTATGGCATACTCTTCTCAAATGCTGACTCAAGTAGTATTTAAGCTGTTTTCAAGATGTTCGATGTATATATCAGTGTAAACGGGGTGCCATGTTTCTCCATCAAGGAAATCTTAACTATATGTTACATAATGCCATAATTTTGTATATACGCACTACCCTCAAGATATTACTGTTAGGTATTTATATTACGAGGGAAATATTCGCATACATGCATGGTATTGTTGACTGTTATATGTATCTACTAATACCAACGTGAAATGTTTTTGTTTGAATAAAGAATATTCAAAACTACTGAAAGTGTCCATGTGAAAGAACAGCGTGCACGTGAGTACATGAAGAAGACGAGATGAAGACTGTTCTGTATTATCATATTTCATGATAATTGCAAACCAAGAATACAAAGTGATGAGGACAGTTGTAAGTCTATCTGTATTATCATGTTCCACAACCGATTGAAAGGGAAGAATCCAAAGTGATGTGGACAGTTGTAAGTCTGTCTGTATTATCATGTTCCACAACCGATTGAATGGGAAGAACCCAAAGTGATGTGGACAGTTGTAAGTCTATCTGTATTATCCTGTTCAATAACCGACTGAAAGGGAAGAATCCAAAGTGATATGGACAGTGGTAAGTCTATCTGTATTATCATGTTCAATAACAGACTGAATGGGAAGAATCCAAAGTGATGTGGACAGTTGTAAGTCTATCTGTATTATCCTGTTCAATAACCGACTGAATGGGAAGAATCCAAAGTGATGTGGACAGTTGTAAGTCTGTCTGTATTATCATGTTCCACAACCGATTGAAAGGGAAGAATCCAAAGTGATGTGGACAGTTGTAAGTCTATCTGTATTATCATGTTCAATAACCGACTGAATGGGAAGAATCCAAAGTGATGTGGACAGTTGTAAGTCTATCTGTATTATCATGTTCAATAACCGACTGAAAGGGGAAGAATCCAAAGTGATGTGGACAGTTTGTAAGTCTATCTGTATTATCATGTTCAATAACCGACTGGAATGGGAAGAATCCAAAGTGATGTGGACAGTTGTAATTCTATCTGTATTATCATGTTCCACAACCGACTGAATGGGAAGAATCCAAAGTGATGAGGACAGTTGTAATTCTGTCTGTATTATCATGTTCAATAACCGACTGAATGGGAAGAATCCAAAGTGATGAGGACAGTTGTAAGTCTATCTGTATTATCATGTTCAATAACAGACTGAATGGGAAGAATCCAAAGTGATGTGGACAGTGGTAAGTCTATCTGTATTATCATGTTCAATAACCGACTGAATGGGAAGAATCCAAAGTGATATGGACAGTTTGTAATTCTATCTGTATTATCATGTTCAATAACAGACTGAATGGGAAGAATCCAAAGTGATGTGGACAGTGGTAAGTCTATCTGTATTGTCATGTTCCACAACCGATAGAATGGGGAAGAATCCAAAGTGATGAGGACAGTTGTAATTCTATCTGTATTATCATGTTCCACAACCGACTGAATGGGAAGAATCCAAAGTGATGTGGACTGTGGTAAGCCAATCTGTATTATCATGTTCAATAACCGATTGAAAGGGAAGAATCCAAAGTGATGAGGACAGTGGTAAGTCTATCTGTATTATCATGTTCCACAACCGACTGAATGGGAAAGAATCCAAAGTGATGTGGACAGTTGTAAGTCTATCTGTATTATCATGTTCAATAACAGACTGAATGGGAAGAATCCAAAGTGATGTGGACAGTTGTAAGTCTATCTGTATTATCATGTTCAATAACCGACTGAATTGGAAGAATCCAAAGTGATGAGGACAGTGGTAAGTCTATCTGTATTATCATGTTCAATAACCGACTGAATGGGAAGAATCAAAGTGATGTGGACAGTTGTAAGTCTATCTGTATTATCATGTTCAATAACCGACTGAATGGGAAGAATCCAAAGTGATGTGGACAGTGGTAAGTCTATCTGTATTATCATGTTCAATAACCGACTGAATGGAAAGAATCCAAAGTGATGTGGACAGTTGTAAGTCTATCTGTATTATCATGTTCAATAACCGACTGAAAGGGAAGAATCCAAAGTGATGTGGACAGTTGTAAGTCTATCTGTATTATCCTGTTCAATAACCGACTGAATGGGAAGAATCCAAAGTGATGTGGACAGTGGTAAGTCTATCTGTATTATCATGTTCAATAACCGACTGAATGGGAAGAATACAAAGTTTGATTTTTTTTTTTTTTTTTTTTGATTGGTGTTTTACGCCGTACTCAAGAATATTTCACTTATACGACGGCGGCCAGCATTATGGTGGGTGGAAACCGGGCAGAGCCCGGCGGAAACCCACGACCATCCACAGGTTGCTGGCAGACCTTCCCACGTACGGCCGGAGAGGAAGCCAGCATGAGCTGGTCTTGAACTCACAGCGACCGCATTGGTGAGAGGCTTCTGGGTCACTACGCTGCGCTAGCGCGCTAACCGACTGAGCCACGGAGGCCCCAGAATACAAAGTGATGTGGACAGTTGTAAGTCTATCTGTATTATCCTGTTCAATAACCGACTGAATGGGAAGAATCCAAAGTGATGTGACAGTTGTAAGTCTATCTGTATTATCATGTTCAATAACCGGCTGAATGGGAAGAATCCAAAGTGACGAGGACAGTGGTAAGTCTATCTGTATTATCATGTTCAATAACCGGCTGAATGGGAAGAATCCAAAGTGACGAGGACAGTGGTAAGTCTATCTGTATTATCATGTTCAATACCGGACTGAATGGGAAGAATCCAAAGTGATGTGGACAGTGGTAAGTCTATCTGTATTATCATGTTCAATAACCGGCTGAATGGGAAGAATCCAAAGTGATGTGGACAGTTGTAAGTCTATCTGTATTATCATGTTCAATAACCGGCTGAATGGGAAGAATCCAAAGTGATGTGGACATTTGTAAGTCTATCTGTATTATCATGTTCAATGACCGGCTGAATGGGAAGAATCCAAAGTGATGTGGACAGTGGTAAGTCTATCTGTATTATCATGTTCAATAAACCGGCTGAATGGGAAGAATCCAAAGTGACGAGGACAGTGGTAAGTCTATCTGTATTATCATGTTCAATAACCGACTGAATGGGAAGAATCCAAAGTGATGTGGACAGTGGTAAGTCTTATCTGTATTATCATGTTCAATAACCGGCTGAATGGGAAGAATCCAAAGTGATGTGGACAGTTGTAAGTCTATCTGTATTATCATGTTCAATAACCGACTGAATGGGAAGAATCCAAAGTGATGTGGACAGTTGTAAGTCTATCTGTATTATCCTGTTCAATACCGACTGGAATGGGAAGAATCCAAAGTGACGAGGACAGTGGTAAGTCTATCTGTATTATCATGTTCAATAACCGACTGAATGGGAAGAATCCAAAGTGATGTGGACAGTGGTAAGTCTATCTGTATTATCATGTTCAATAACCGACTGAATGGGAAGAATCCAAAGTGATGTGGACAGTTGTAAGTCTATCTGTATTATCATGTTCAATAACCGACTGAATGGGAAGAATCCAAAGTGATGTGGACAGTGGTAAGTCTGTCTGTAATTATCATGTTCAATAACCGACTGAATGGGAAGAATCCAAAGTAATGAGGACAGTTGTAAGTCTATCTGTATTATCATGTCCACAACCGACTGAATGGGAAGAATCCAAGTGATGTGGACAGTTGTAAGTCTATCTGTATTATCATGTTCAATAACCGACTGATGGGAAAGAATCCAAAGTGATGTGGACAGTTGTAAGTCTATCTGTATTATCATGTTCAATAACCGCCTGAAAGGGAAGAATCCAAAGTGATGTGGACAGTTGTAATTCTATCTGTATTATCATTTTCCACAACCCACTGAAAGCCAAGAGGCCAGCCCTCTTCTGCATCCATGCTTTCATATATGACTCGTGTTTGACTCACAAATTATTTTGGTCACTACAACATGGGGATCAAAACCGGTGCAGCGACGACAGTGTGTGAATAGTTGTCAACTTGTCACATGTAACAGGCGAAATCCGCGGGTTTTTTTTGACAAGGTGTGTGATCACTTCCGATGTAGGACAGAGAAACTCTTGTCCCACTGCTCTCAATGTTCCCGAGGCCTTGGTGGTAGTAAATCGTTGGTGACGATTGTGGGGCCGTTTGGGCTGCCTTACGTTCGATGAAAGGCGTCTGTTTTGCACCAAAATGACATACTTCAGTACGTCACACAAGGAAAATATGGTCCGTATATACTAGCTAACTTGACAAAGGTGGCTCTTATACCCTTACCCAGCTTCCCTAAAACTAACGGTTGTAGTATAAGTAAAAAATGATGGAGTATGGCGTTCAGTTTTACATGCTTGGGCAGTTTTTATTTATTTATTCATTTTATGGATATTTTACGCCGTACCAGTATTATAATGGGAGGAAACCCACGACCGTCCAGCAGGTTGCTGACAGACCTTCCCATGTACGACCGGAGAGGGCAGTTTTTCGGACTTGTAACAGTTGTCTGAACCGTTGGTCTTCGTGTTAATTTGATTCCCGATGTAGGCCTAATTCTATAATGGGAATAGACTCCGTTGTTCTTGATTAAATATCTCACGTTACTGTTACGTCGTTTAAAATTAAGACTAACCACTCATTCGCCTCCAAATAATACAAATGCAAAATCAGGAATGAATAAGTTTCCACGGCTTGTGATTTTTTTTACTTGATCTGTCCCCCTTACTATCCATAATTTTTTGCAGTCCATTGCATACATTTGACCCACTGCCCAGATGAGTGGTGAATGTCATCAGTAAAATATGGGGAGGATTAAAAACTGCAGTCTGGTAAGCAAATCCATTTTTGGAAAACACAGAGTAAAGAAATGTCAGATATGATTATGATGTAATTCCATTGAAACCTTAGGGTGAATAAAACAAAGATATACTAATCTTGAATTTGAGACTAAAATATGGAGAACAAATTTTATGGAAAAAAGACAGCAAATATTTTTGGTCTTGGTATTGTTTTATTTATATCATGTAGTCTAGCCTTTTGTCACAAAGATATGTACAGTGTGTGTAGACAGGCAAGAAATACATACTGTGTATTTACAAAAATTGTTCAGGTTATTTCACTATGAACAGATGTACAGAATGGAGTTCCAAATTGCATGCCCACAAAATAGAATTTAAACAAAAATTCCAGGGTTTAATACATCACCAATGCCCTATTGGCTGTCAGTTTAGCTCCACACCTGGAAAACAGCTGTACAAAGAGAAGGTTGTAAATAATTCCGTCGTTAAATATGTCAAAGAGTGGCTGTGACATCCTAGAGCAGACTGTCTTGGTGTAATAGTAATTACACCTTGGCTACATCTTCTTTACCATGTTTGCGCAGTGTCTGAGGATTTTTCCATCTGAGATGACACGATCAGTTACAGAGAAGGGATCTATTTTTCATAAATATCTTTATCAGTGCCAACCTTAATATTTTACCTCTATACTCAAACTGTCACTTGCAGATTTTAAGTTAACAGGTACACGTATGTTGACATAAATTTAAACCTGTTTGACCGAGTGATATATTTGAAAACTATAGAAACATGCCATGTTGGAAATAACAATATTGTCTTGATCTCCCTCAAGAAATCAACTTATTAAGACTATTATATTTCATCACTGCTTTTGCTCAGTAAAATCACACTCCAAATGACAGATTCTAGCTCAAGCACAGAAGGCATTGATTTACTGTAATTCTGGAGAAAACAAATGGATACTGCCTGTGGTCGAGTTTCCCACACAATCAAACCTCCTGCATAATTAATAACTATGGAAAACAGGTCTAAACAAGTGAACAATGGTGGTTTTCACCATCAATCCAGTAGCACTAGTCCCCATTCCCAGACAAAGGTAATCGAAAATCTATTAAACAAAACTTACTGGACTATCTCAAGGCCATGGAAAAATAAGAGGTTTTCGAGAATATGCAAGTACATGTATACATATGCAAAAATATGTACACTGAGACCTTTAGATGGGTACACAGAGACTTCATATTTGTACACAGAACATGGAGAGTTTAGTTGTTGGGTGCTATGTGTGTACATAGTGTAAGGGGAAAAAGGAAAGCAGGGTATAACAAGGGTGTTGTTAACTCTATAGAAGAGCTACCTGTTCATATAATATAAATATGTCTCTCAAACAGCCTACCGATACATTTCGTTCCAAACAATGTTCTTTCTCCACAATATAAACGCTATATACAAGAATCGACAGACAATAATTCTGAACTGTATGTCAACAAATCTGTGTTAAGTACAATGTTAAACTGTCTAAATCAGCAAACATAGCTTTATAAGACCCAAACTAATGATTTTTTTTTCTTAAATATACATTATATGCAAGGATAGCTTTTCATGCGCAAAGAGCTTGAACATCTTGCCTTGATAAGGTACATGAACATGTGGTCATGCCAAATAAATATGGAAGTTAGAAAATCCATTATGCTATCTGACACCTACATTTAAAAGAAGAAAGAAATAACCCACATGAATGACATCAGAACTAACCCAAGATATTTCAAACCACTGTTTGCTTGAATTCTTCATGATATGTTTTCAGATTTGTTGTAGAAATGCATCCATCAAAGCATAAAAGATACCCCGAAGCTGGTTGCCATCATTAACTTTACAGAATTCTGACCACACAATCTGCTATAGATCTACAAGATGAAGAGTCAACATTTCATGCAACATTCAAGCAAATGTCCACTACTCATTAACTTTGTGACGATGGTTTTAACAAGTTCTATAAACAAGGATAACTCAACATTTACATCACAACTTCCCTACCATTGCCTTAGTTCATTTAGAACACCAAACCCAGCTGGTGAGGTGTGTTCCACAATAAACACAATTACCACGAGTGACAACTGGTCAGCTTAAGAGATGTATATAATTTACCACTTGTTCCAAGGCAAGGAAACAATCACCATGTGCCAACAGAATATTGGTATAAAACTGGCTGTGCCAAAACTTTGAACAAGAGATTCTTCACATCTTCCACAAAACATGGGTGGGATGAGGAAACTCTTTTTGCCCTTTCACATCTAATTTCCATCTGGAATACAAGAGAAAATAAGAAAATGAACAATAAGTGAATGCAGCTGATTATGTTCTGGATTAAGATTGGCACACAGGTACACCAGTTCAATCTAATAGGATTTTCATTTCCCTGTTGTTAAAATAAAAAAAAGCACATCTGACACTTATCATGCATCAAAGTGTGACAAAGTTTAAGTGTAATGATGTTAGTACAGAAAGGTTATTAAAACATTGTTAAACAGAAGGTCAATCAACTGACATGAATACATGCAGCACATATAAGATGAGTATCAACAGTCATTCTGCAATATTTTGCTGCGCTGAAATTCAGCAAAATTAATTGAGATTGAGTCCAAAAAAGTCAAAATATACAATTCTTCTGTAACATTTATATATGACCAAAGCCAGCCAGCAAACAATTATCTAGTTTTGGCATTTTAGGAGGCATTTCACAGTCTTGCTAAGTGTTCACAGAGCCATGTGCATGTTACTACAACAGCAATAACAAACCTGCAGAACTGGTTGCTATAGTAACATCTGACTCGGTTTTGTAAAAGGACTGCTATAAATACCATCAGTATAGGCAGTGTTTGTCAGTAATTAAAGCTTTGCGCCTGGTTCTACAAAGCTATAATATGCTATTGATTGTAACAACCTTGGTAATATGTGTCTTTGGGCTTTGTTAAATGAGTAGTCTCAATCAACTTAAAGTAAATGACTTGAAATTTTGTCCAAGAAAACTGCATTTTTAGAGGCAAATAAATTTTGCAAAATATTACCTATGGGGCTGAAACTTACACTTTTTTTCCAGTAAGATATCACCCTACATGTACCTTTCCACAAACCTGTAATCACCTTTCAAATGTCAACACAATTCTCAAATTCAGGCAAAATGAGCAACATAAAAACTGGTAAATTATTGGGTCATTTGCCATAATCTATGATAGCTTTGTACAATAGGACCGAGTAATCAATGAATGAGAAATTAGTAGTTTTAGGCCAAGGCAGGATGCCAGCTTAAAGACGAAGAAATTGGGAATAATACCACGAAAACTTTGTCGCTGGAGTTCAAAATCTTAAAGGATACATGAAATGTTATTCTCAAATAAAGATTATGATTTTAAGGGAAATGAAGATAATAATGTCACAGAAAATGAAACTGTTTGGATTTCTGAGGCAGTCCCTTTATTTCTTGCCCATTTTCTGTGAACGACAGAAAAGTATGGGAAATGACGTCGTTAATTTACTGGTAATGCAGGACCAGCATTATAGGTCAAGTGATGGTATGTGCTAAATAGGTTAGCCCATGATTGATGCGAACTACACAACATTGTATCTCTACTTCAGCTTGATGCAATCTCGTGTAGTCCTTGTCAATCATGGGTTTACCTCTACATGGTGTTACTCTATTTGCAACTCTACCAAATTAGAAAGCTTAGTTATGTAAAGATTAGGAGGAAATAGCGGATCACTCTGGGTTATCAAAATTGTACTGCTGATTATTACACTTAACAAAGTATTCCACTACGCACTAAATAGAGCTTTTATTTATTCATTTTTTTTTTCAGTCTTTTGTTTTCAGGTAACATAAGTTTACTTCTGTGGAAAAACTTCAATTTAAGACGTCATCATACTGAGAGCTATTTCCTATTTTTCACTGAGCAACATGATTTACTGTTACTTTAAAATTTTTCATTTACACAATGGTGGTGAGATTCACGGGTGGAATAAACCAGAGTACCCAGGGTAAGTCATGCAAATGTGGCGAGTTTAGGAACTTTGCCACACTATACTGGTGGAAGATGAGTGGTCTTCAATGAATGTTTGGCTGCTCAAATGACTACAAAGAGCTTTGTTGGTTGTTAAATGTCAATAAGGCACCAAAAACTGTGACAATAGGGGAATCCAAAAAGTCCTTGCCAAAGGCTGGAATTGAACCTGTTCCTTGCTTGTCTTTGTCACTGAATGGCAATCACCTTAACCAATCGACCACAGCACTTTCCAATGTATTTGTAATGTACAAATCAACAGTTGTTTATCTGAAAGTCCTGACCTTTGTGTATTCAGGCAACAAGGACTTCCCCGAATTTCGGCAAGGATGCATTTTTGCTACTGCCATCCACATGTAGGACTGTACCATTGCTCAGACCAGCTACAGGGGCCATAGCCTTTCTGACGTCGCTCTGCACTGACTTTATAGCGTCACCGGCTTTCACACTCTCTACCACAGTCTCCCCAGCTTTTTGTAAATTTTCATCCACAGCTGGAATGACAAATGACCAGCATTAATTCATGGTCAGTGACTACAACAGCAGAGATAGCTCATTGCATAAAAAAACCAAGCTCTGGTTTCTGTCCTCCTGTGTTATTGACATGATATGGCTGCAATACTCCCACAGTGGAATTCCAGCCATAATCATTCCTTTCTTCCTTCCAGTCTTCCCTGCCTTGCCTGTATTGTTTTTCACCTAAACAAGTTACTTTTACTCAAATGTATTGCAAAATTAGCGTCAAAGTTAACAGCAATCTGTTTTTTAAGCTTGGCTCTTCCGAAAAACTTTAAATTGCATTTGGAACTTGTTATCTGACAGAAGTGTTTCCTAAATAAGAAAGTATAGAGTGTACCACATGGTCTGCGTATTAATACTTCAGTAATACACAATGACATAGACATCAACAAAGTTTTGCACAGTTTCACCCAGTATTGATATTTTACACTGTTAGACTGTTTTGTCAGGTACGAATTTTGTCCTCATTTGACATACTCATGGAAAATATTTTGCTCAAAAGATTATACAGTGAGATAAATGAATACACAATCAAAATTATCTCTTGCGAATAACAATGAAGCTGAAGCTTCTACTTCTGAAGAGTGTCACTAACAAGTTGTTCCTCTTACTTCCTGGATGTCTCTTCTGAACTGCACTTAGTCTGCTGGAAAAAGTAAATTACTTTGTGAAAAGATAAGTGAGTGAAGATATTTGTTCCTTAAGGAGCCAGCTGGAAAATGTATATATTCTTGCTCTTCTCTCACAATGGTTAGGAAAGGATTAAAGTTTGTGTTATCATGGTTTATGAATGAAGAGAGAACAACTGTGAGCCATGAGCACATGTGTACAACACATTTAAATCACCCACAGAACATACATGCATTTGTTTGAAGTGAACATATTGGCTGCAGAGAAGCAAGCAAGGTAAGGCAAGTTAAAAACACAGGTATAGCCCACACATCCAGTCAGTGTATTAGCTGATGCAAATAAAACAGAGCCAAAGAAAACAAATGAGAATAACAAAAATACGAAACAAATAGAAACACACACTCAACAAAAAGAAAATTTAAATAGAAACATTCTGCCTGTTTATGATTACAAAAATGCAAGAAAACAAATGGTCAACCACAGCTTGGAACCAGGATGTCCTTGTGTACAGAAAGTAATCAAACTCATAGATTCCTTATACCCAAATCCATTACAATTCACATAGCGCACCATTCAAAATATAAAAAAAAACATTGGATGTAGAGCTGAAAATGTACCATCTCTTCCAAATTCTGTTATTTTAACCAAACTTTATGACTGTAAAATCTCAACCTTTTCAACCACTAAAGCGCCTTTTTCAGTGGAAGTCAAGTACACAATCAATATGAAAATTATACTAAAAATAACTCATTTGTGTCACTCAAGATGCAAGCTTCATACAACTGGGCAAACTATTTTCCTATGCCCCATAGTTTTCAAAGAATGTTTCAAAATATTGGTGACAGAGGTTGTTGAAAAGGTTGAAGAATTAGGGTAAACTCAAAAAGTCTCCTTAAATACATAAACACAAGACATCCAGTGAAGTGAGTTATGCATTACATTCGTGTTTTTATTTATTCTGCTCGACTCTGCACTCTTCAAGAACATTTTACTGTGATTTATCAAATGTATTTGTCAGACAGAAGACCTCACCTTTACCAGCTGCATCAGGTAGAGCATTTTTGATATTGTCTATTCCCTCAATAGCTCTTTCCTTCAACTGATGGGATGCTTCTTCCAATGATATGTCTGGGTGTGGCTTCTTAAAGTCTTGGAAAGCTTCAGAAATTTCTGTTAGAGATATAACAAATACATGTACATGTTTCTTCCCCATAGAGCTTTCCTTCTACTAAAGCAATGAATAAAGTGTAAAGGCAAAGAAAATTCTAAAATAAAGTACATATTGGATGAAGACCAATAAACACTGTCCAGGAAAATAGTTTAATTTATCTTTTAAGAAACTTTCCTGAGGAGTAAATTGAGTTTTAAAATCAGATTGAGTGGTGTGCATCAAAGCACAACTTCATATAACTGGACACGAACCTTCAACAATTTGATGATAGGCAAAGTGGAGATATAACAGGAAGAGGAGGTGAAGAACAGCAAGTACTCCGCATACAATGAGACGCTGTGTCTGTCCGCTTGTACGTGATATCACCAGGGACGCCTACAAAAGAAACATGGCAACACTTGATTCACAAGATACTCATTTTTTTGAATTAAATAATGTGAAATATTCACACAAAATACCATTTAGTGTTACAACCATGCATCCTCTTTGGGACAAACTATCTTAAATCTGTTCCATCTCTTTTTTTTTTTTGACATGTAAAGCTGTTACACTAGTTATCAGCTCATATGTTATTTCAACAGATTCCACAAAAAAAAGATGTTTATGTAAACTATATGATAAGAAAAACTACATAATATGATGCCTCAGAGCACTTGGAATTTAAAATCTAATACCTTACCATGCGTAAGGAGGACAATCCTCCAACAATGGCCCAAAGAATATAGAAAAACAAATGGTCATGTGAAGTATGGATGATGGTTCCCAGGAACAGCACTAGGCAATGGCCGAACAAGGCATAACCCTGCAACATACACAAATACAATCTTCTTCATTCAAACACTGAATTGTTTGTTTACTTTTGAATACAGTCTTACTTTTTACGTTATTCTGGTTATATGATGACTTTGTCTTATGCCAGCACAGGTGCCTCAGTAGTGTCATATTTCCGTGCTGCCTCACTGAAATATTACTGTGAAGACACCAGACAGGACACTACAATGAAACCTGAGAAACAGTATAGTCAACATTGGATCAACCTGCATTGCAATGATTTTCCCTAAATTCCAAGCAAAGAAATCACAAGTTGATGGCATGATTTTCCTCAACTTAATTCAAAGACCTACTGAGTACAAGTGGACCATATAATATTCAGACCACTGTAGAGAAAATTAATCCAGATTGATTAAACAACATAAACCAAAAATTTTAAATGCAAAAAGGAAAAAAAAAAAAAAATAACAATAAATAAATAAATGCACACAATTTAAAAAAAAAAAAGTCCACATATTTGTTTTCGCAACATTAGTACCGATGTAAAATTTTTATAAAATAATACAGTGTAATTCTTCAACCTTCATTCAAGCAAATTCTGAGAGCATTATGCTGTAAAAAAATTATACTTTTCTGAAGCCCTTAAATTGGCCAATCCAACCAAAGTATTTTTATGTTCAAAACCAAATCAAAAACATGCATGAATTGCAATGGAAGTAGCTCTTTCATATGCGAAAAATTGAGGAATGAAAGCGCTCAAAGTTATATCACAACACCTCTTTTTTCACAGCATGCAAAAGTCTAAATATGTACCACTTCTTGCCTTTATTCACACCATGGAATTAGGTTTCAAATTCATTTAAAATATACCATGTTTATAAATAGCTGAAACTCATTATCAGTTTGCTTTTAATCAAAATTTGTCAATTAGGCTGCAATGGTCACAAAATGCCACAAGATTATTTTGCCACCTTTTGTCACTTCGTCACAAGCACTGTGATCCCATTTTATAGTTTGCAATTCAATACAATAATTTTAAGACCCATGAGCTTATCTGAACTACGTACAATTGAATAAGTACTACCTCCAACTTTCAACTTACCACCATGGATAGAATCTGTACAAAGGCCATATGTGTGTTACAAACATAGCAAAGGAACCAGATAAATGTGGAGGCCCCAAGCCAGTATGTGAAACACACTCCAAAAGCTGTTCCCATCAGTGTACCTTCCTCCTGGACAAATAAAACACAGCAAGCACATTCAAATCTGGGTCCTGAACTTCAAACTTTTCCCTCGTTAACAAAGTGAGGATCTTATGGTCGCATGTACTACCGGTAATGGCCTACGTGTAACTTTACTGGATTGACCGTGAACAATGCAGTGTGGAGGTTTACGCCAATCTTAATTAATTGTTCGTTTCTAATGTAATGTTTCAGGCAGAATGTTTAAAACCTCAGCAGGACTGGCATTTTAAAACATACTGTAGTTGTCCTAAAAATTCATAAAAAAGAACTCTGATTGAGCAGTTTGTGAAACTGCATAATGTTCCTAGTCATGTGGTACATTCAAATATTGACCTCTAAACCTAAAAAAAGTAAAATGATTGACATATCTAAATAATTGTGGTGGTAAAAGACACTGTGGGGGGGTTAGTGCACACCTTTACCACAGAAGTCTTTGATATACAAATCAGGAATTACATTTGGCAATCCATGTACTACGGGAGGCAACTGCAACACTGTGAACAGCTGAGCAAAATCTTGAGCTATGAGGTAAAAAACTTCCTTGGTATTTGACATGCAAATCGCTACTGATGATTGGCTATCTGTGTACTATGGGTGGCCACTGCAACCCAATGACTCGAAAACTTGCACCAAACTGGACATCGACCGCATCTGATCCTTCTCTCAAAATATCTCTCCTTACTTCGCATGGCGAGCTAAAAATTATTTTTGGTGGTGGAACTTAGATTTTCCAAGTAGGATATCATTTCATCTTCCAAATAATCCAAACAATGCAATCATTTTCATACAATTCACGGGTCTTTTGTTTGTATTTATTGCTTTCCGTATCTCTATTTTTATATATTAACAGTGTGACGAGAAACTAAGAATGACTTAAACATTGCCACACTGCCTCTAACAGCTGAGTTACAGAGTTCAGTCAAAACTAAGTCAGAGTATAGTGAACACAGGAAAACAGCTCAGAAGCTGTTCTTTATCAGGCTAATGGGTTCATTATAGCACTGAGTGTAATTTCCCATGTGGATGGGTACTCCGTAGATATTTAAGACTCATCCAAGAGACGGCTTGCGTTCTTACCACTTTATGCCCTGAAGTCTTCATCTGGAACAACAGGAGGGCAATCATGGTGAAGATGACCATCAGCGGACCATACAATTCCCGTGGTACTCTCTGTTGAGCACAGGAGGAGGTTAAACAAAAAAACAAACATTAAAAAAAGAAACAGTGAGAGGGAAGACAACTACAAGAGACATGTTAATTGTAATATTTACCATTTTCAAGCTAAAAGCCATGCAGAGGTGCCAAATATACTAAATGTGGTAGACACTGGGTTTCTGGAATTTTGAAAAGATAATTATGAACTTCATAAATTAATTTATGAGTAAGTTATTTTCAATGTTGCAAACCCAATGTCATAAAATTTAAACGGGCCAACCAACATCCACCAGAATCTTTTTCTGGGACAATTCAACACTTGTGTTGGTGATAATTTGACTAAAAATTAAGGAAAACACAAACTTTACCTGTCTTTGAGCTGATGGCAACTTGGGAACCAGAGACAAAAGCAATCTGGTGATAAAAATAAACACTCTTATAGTTCATGAATGAATGAATGCTTGGGTTTCAACGTCCTACTTAACAATTTTCCATTCATATGATGACAAGGGGTCATTATGTGCGTGTACATTTACCATGTATTCTTGTGGCAAGCCGAGTCCATGCCACCAAAGTGCTGCCGCCACTGAAGTATCATGCTGAAGACACCAGACATGACACCCCACCCAGTCACGTGATACTGACACCAGACCAACTAGTAATGTATTGCTTGCTCTAACCTCTCAGTGCTGAGCGCCAAGCGAGGCAACAAGAAGAGCCATTTTTAAAGTCTTTGATATGACCCGACACAAGTTTGATTCCAGGTCTCCTGACTTCAGGGCAGACACTCTAACCATTAGGCCACCGAAGTGGTCTCTCATACTCCACTGTGAAAGAAATACTCATAAAAGTAATGTCTAACCATGACAAAGTAAACGTAATTTATTAATCTGATTGATAATAATTGACACTCCAAAATACTCCACTTCTATGATGGCAGTTAGATTAAAGCGTGGAGAAAACCCTACTGCAACCAAAAGGAGACCACAGACCAAACCTACTAACGGAACCAGCAGAAGGTGGATTTGAACCTGTAATCTTTTTGGCCAAGAGCAAGCAAGAATAAGCCAATCCTCACAATGGAGCCAGGAAGGGCCACGCATGTACTAATACCACTATGAAAAGGCTTAGGAGAGTCCTATGACAGAAATCCTATGACTGGGGGGGGGAGGGGGGGAGGGGGGGTGTCCTCCGTGCGCTAACGCAGTGTAATGACCCAGGATCCTCTCATCCTCTCACCAAAGTGGTCGCTGTGAGTTGAAGTCCAGTTGATGCTGGCTTCCTTTCCGGCCATACGTGGGAAGGTCTGGCAGCAACCTGCGGATGGTCGTGGGTTTCCCTCGGGCTCTGCCCGGTTTCCAACCACCATAATACTGGCCACATTCGTATAAGTGAAATATTCTTGAGAACAGCATAAAACACCAATCAAATAAATAAATAAATGTCTTACTGGGCATACCTTTTGCTGACCTCCTGAGGTTCCACATCAAAGAAAGGGCGGAGTATATCAATGTTACCATATACGCTCCATGCTCTCTTAGCCTGCTGCTTCCCAGCTTCAAACACCTGTCAAGGGACATTGTAGCTATGGTATATGCAATGGTTAACTATTTTTCTTCATAATTACCGAGAATGTCAATATTAAAAGAATTCTAAATACACATTTTTCATTATTTTTTTGAGTAGAAGGCTATCCTGCAAAAGTACATGTAGCCAGCTACGTGGCAGATAATTAAGTGATGTAAAATAGGAGATCTGTCAAACGGGTGGCTACCCGCTCAATTTTTTTTTTACAAAAAAATGCATTAAGCCTAATAACCCCCCCCCCCCCCAAAAAAAATAGGCTGTTAGCTTTTACATGTAACACAATTTCATATCCTTCTAAGGACTGAAAATTCATGGTCTTACTGCTTCTGTGACATTAGCCCCAAATTTTTTCCCAGCATCCTCCATATATGAAGGACCTTCTCTTCTTTTCCTACCCACATCACGGCGTTCTGAAAAAGGAAGATCCCATCATTATACACCTGCTACAACGTAGTTTCTAACATATTTGCCTGTCTAGTCATATGCCATAGTTGAAAACTTTTACCTATATCTTTATAACTTGAAAAGATGTCATTAATTTATGGAACCACTTCTTAGCTAAAGTACTCAGCTACAAGTGGGTCAAATTTCAAAGCATTAGGTTGAAAACTAAACAAGAAATAAAAGCATTTCATCACTCGACAGTGGTCTCAAAAACATACAGGGAGAAAATGACCAATGTGTCCCGAGAATCGTAAAATGTGACAAAAATTCATCATTAATTAGTTTGCAAATTAATTTTAATAAAGACTTATCTTGCCTCAAGTCCAAAGGTGAATAGATCAACATATCAACCAATTTATTCAAGTTTACGAGATTACTCTAATTCATTACATGAAAGCGTAAATTGGTGTTTTATCTTGACAGAACCGAGCACAACCTCCTGGAATGTGTTTATAAACCCTTCCATCGCTGCAACCCGAATTCTCAGAGACTCAGTGAACAGCATAGAACAGCTTTTTACCCCTCAGTCCAATAATGTTTATTTCTTTGATTGGTGCTTTATGCTGTACTCAAAAGCATTTCACTTATACGACGGCAGCCAGCATTATATTGGGTGGAAACCCGGCAGAGCCTGAGGGAAACCCACGACCATCCGCAGGTTGATGCAGACCTTCCCACATGTGGTCAGAGAGGAAGCCAGCATGAGTTGGACTTGAACTCACAGCGACCGCATTGGTAGGATGCTGGCTCATTGCACCGTTCTGGCATGCTAGGCCCCTAGTAGTCTATTGTGTTTTCTATCAAAGCAAATAGCCCTACATGTTTGCTAAGGGTACCAAATTGCCTATCAGACAAATGACTCTGTGAAACAAACCACTGGAAACTGATCACGTTTCTAGCCTTTACCTTCAAAATGACTCTCATAATCTGATGCATCATTATCAATGATTTCCATTTCAGCATCTTCCAAATCCACCACTGCAGAGTGGGAACTCTGAAGGAAAAATAGTTGTATTATTATGACGTTATCAATCATTCATTCATTCTGAGTTAATATTCTCTGACAGTGCAATCGAGCAGTGCGTACACGTAATGATCATGTACATTGTATGACGTCTGAAACCAGGATCATTTCAGATACTGTATTGAAAACTAATAATCCACTGACCTGTCAGATTCATTACTTACAAAACAACATGCCCATGAATGTAATCTTTGTTTTTTTTTTTTTTTTTGATTGGTGTTTTACGCCGTACTCAAGAATATTTCACTTATACGACGGCCAGCTTTATGGTGGGTGGAAACCGGGCAGAGCCCGGGGGAAACCCACGACCATCCGGTATCTAACAGACCTTCCCACATACGGCCAGAGAGAAAGCCAGCATGAGCTGGACTTGAACTTACAGTGACCGCATTGGTTGGTCATTACGCTGTGCTAGCGCGCTAACCAACTGAGCCACGGAGGCCCTCCCCCCGTGAATGTAATCAATATTTTAGACATTTAAAGAGTGCTGGTACATAACATTTTTTTTTAGAATTTATGCCAGTCTTGTTTTGCTTATCTGTGTTAAGCATTCTGACACAAGTTTCCATTCAGCTTGTGAATGACAGAAAACAATGGCACGTAATATAATGACGATTAAGAGTCATTTCACTGAAAGTTAAGTTATATGCTATATATATATATATATATGCTATTTTGAGTCTTATTGTGAGTTCATGAAAGTTAAAACACAACAAGTAGGGGGTCTCACAAACTAACACATCTAACTGGAGTTAATTAACTGTAGCTGTTACAGGTGCTATTGAAGTGACAGCTCAAACTAAGCAAGATGTTGCAAATCTAGCAACTGCTGTAAAATCCAGTCTTTTAGTCTCACTCTCATCTTTAAGTTTAGAATTCACAAAATAGTCATATCCAGGCATATGGCTAATGTCTAAAAGACTATTGTATTCTTAGTTGCAGATCCGAGCGGGCTAGTTCTCATTTGAGCTACACAGTTACATATATGAGAGTCATGCAGAGATTTAAATTGTGTCATTTACATCATCTACCTCTGTTGACATGATGCATAAGAGCTTTTTTACCATGAGCAGATCAACTGTTGTCAACTGAATGCTCCTCCAAATTAACTAACCTGTTCTCATGCTGGACTAACCTAAAGCATAATACAAATTTATCAAAAAAGCATATTTTCAGAGTCTACCCTGCTGCGGCTGCCATCTCAACATGTCAAAGCCTGCATTCGTAAAGCGTCTTTTAACAGTAATTCAGCCTGAGCTGTATAATCTTTTGAAGTTGAACCAAGGTCCAACATGTTTTGAACTTGAATTTCTGCCAAGTTCCGTCAACGTACAGACTGGTGGTCTAATTTCTTACCATGAGACTTTTCACTGAGGATGTGTTTTGTCTCTTTTTGTTCAGTTATAAGGGTACTCTTGTCAGCCAGCTTTATACTTTGCCTAACCTTGGCAGAAGTTCAAATTCAAAACCTTGCAGACATTTGTTTGACTACTTTGATTCAAAGGTTGAAATGACTGGATTACAGTTAAAGATGGTTTACTGCTGTCACCTTATCTCACATGACTTCATGTTGTGTAGGTGATAGTCAGAGATTGCTCTGATGTCAGATTTGGCAAAATTTTGTTTGCCGAGGATGGTCCCAAATAATGTCAAAGCAAGCTTCATTTAAAAAACCTGATCCAGCCATCTGTCCTTGTCAAATATGTCGAGGTGGTACAGCAGGTGGATTTGTGCAATACCAATGAATCTGGCTTACATGTACACTGAATAGGAAATATCCAATCAATGCTGAGTTAGCAATATTTATTTCATTGTTGTTTTACGTGTACAACTGGAGAGAAAGCCAGCATGAGCTGAATTTGAAATCACAGTGACCGCATTGGTGAGAGGCTCTTGGGTCATTGTGTTGTGCTGGTGTGCTAACCCCCCAGGACAAGGAGGCCCCTGAGTTTGCAAAAACTCGACAGATGAAAAGGTAAGAAGCATTCATAGGTGTCTGCACACTTAAGGTTGTGGTGACGTATTGACAGATAATTTTTGTCTTAAACACCATAACAGTTGCATCAGGTTGTTAAATGGTGTGTTCTGACATCCATTCTTGGTCGAACAAGAATTTGCCAAAAACAACATCAAAGCAGTAGAATTTTCTGCATGGAGTTCAGCACTGGCTTCTGAACTGAGAGCTACCCATGGAAATGTCAGTTTAGCTTTGAGGTAACCTTAAATCTCTCCATAACTCACACAACTGCATTGCTGGAATGAAAGCTGTTCGTTTAACTCAGCAACCAAGGTAAATATGCAAACTGAAAACATGTTTAACACACACATTTTTAATGAACACAGTATAGGCAACGACCGCAATGTAGATCACCCCTTTAATCGTATGAAATGAAGTATTTTCATTAAAAAGAACTTAGTAGTTACGTTAATGTGTCAAGATTATAAGGGGTCCAGATTCCGTTATAATCAAACTTCAAATGTCAATTTGAATTTCACATCTCTGACTATACATATACTTGGCACATGTTGCCTTCAGGCTCCAACGGATTTTAAGGTCGAGAATTCAATCGTCATTAATGCAAAAGTAAAATGTTTAGTCTGAAATTACTTCAAATTCTTAATTACCTGCTGAGTAGTTGCCCAGCCACCACTGTCAGCCATGTTTGCTGCCGTGTAACTTTGGGATGAACTCATTTAAAAATAGTTCAAGATATGTGGATAACGGACTTTCTGGCACATTGAGCATCTGACATTAGGCTGACGATCACATAGGGATGTATAATGTTGGCTCTTACATACCCAGAATAAATCAACTTAGAACATATTTATCAGCTGTTTCTTTCTTTTTCTTCTCGTTCATTGCCATCTAATATATACGTACGGTAATTTAGAAAATTCTAGAAAAATGAATTCTGTTGATATACTTTCAGGTTAATAACAATTGAATCTTCACATCAAATACCAGTCAAACAAAATAATTGTCAAGGAAAAAGTACCAAGTGTTTTTCACTTTTGTAACTAAGTTTGAAAATTCTCTCCAGTCTGCTAACGTGATATCTTGCATTGTATCCTACACTTAAACGCAAAAATCTAACTTGATCAGATTTATCATTATTATGTTTAAAATGTTAATGTGACGTGACTGAATCAGTGTTCAGACCAGCCATAGCAAATAATAAATGATGTTGCATGATCCAGCAAATTCATGATATCTTTCACTCAGGCTTAATTGGATACAGCATTCAATCAGGAGGTTTGTCTGGTAGGCCTATGCTTGATGTGGGTCGGTTTCCTCTAGTCTAGCTGTACTTTGTTTCCTAATCAGACTGTATACCTGACTGTTTTCATATCAGTAGGCCCGTATAGTTTATCGTATGTGAAATATTCAGGAGAAGCCCGAAACACAAAACCTAAATCAAACTTTGAAGACAAAAAAGTGTTGACTTCCAAATTCAGTGAGAAACTTGGTTGATGCTGCTATAAATGTACTGTTCAAATACCACAGGCTGTCTGTTATCAGTTTCTTTTCACTGAGAGTGTTTTATTTACAGACATACCTTAATAACAATTTATGGTGTGTATCTAATTTTATTGAATTTGAATCAATCTTTGATGTGTTTTGATGTGGCTTCATTGAGCATTGTTTCAGTCATCCCTGTAGGTAAGTATGCTTGGGGTTTAACGTTGTACTTAGCAATTTTTCAGTCATATGACGACGAGAAGTCATTAGGCATGTGTACATACACTGTCTTCTTGTGGCATGGCGAGTCCATCCGTCAAAGTATCATGCTGAAGACACCAGACATGACACCCCACCCCTTCACAATATAATGACACTCAGCCACCAGTGCTGGTCCTTGCTCTAACCTCTCATTGCTGAGCACCAACAGAGGCAGCAGCAAGTAGGCTTACCATTTTTAAGTCTAATTTGGTGTGACCCAACCCGGGTTTAAAGATGCTTGCATTTTATATAGCTACACTGTAAACTGGACACACAAGATGCTGGTTCAATCCCAGTGTTAGACCTTGAACGCCGGACACTTCTCATTATGGTGCATTATTGGCATTTCTCAGCCAGACAGATTTGGAAATTCTTGTTTACAATGTATGTTGGAATGTTACATATCTCTCATGATAATGCGTGAAATGCTAATTCTGCACATAACTCACATTTCTTCATCTCTAAGGCTGTCAGTGCATTGTCTGTATCCACAGTTAATTAGCCATCCACAGTGCTTGTCAAGCCAATTAGTCTGGTCTTACATGAAGCTCAACACAGATCTCTTTCCTCATGCCAATATGGCATACACCTTGAATTCCCTTGTAGGTGAGAACCTGAGTGTCACTGAGTGTGAGTTTGTCAGTAAGCGAATTGCTTAAGGCCAAATGTTGTCCCCCCACCCAAGTATAAAACTGACATACAAGTAAAATTCTGTAGTATATACACCAATCAAATGAATGTATAAATAAAGTTTTAAGCAGCATGCTGTCATTTATTCTCATATGTCTGAACTCAATCACTACATGATTAAAGCTATAATTATACATATTCCAAACCATTAAAATTTATACCTTTCTGCAGTTTTACAAACACTACAACCTGCTGCTGCCAAATATTACAAAGTACATTAACCACAGTTGACCGACTGACATTTAAATATTGACATTTATTCATATATGTACACAGCAGACTTATAGGTAATAAAAGGTTTATATGAACTGAGCATTCTATATAACACATGTAACCCAAAACAACTATTATTAACTAGGGTGTACTAAATCCTAAGTTAAGACATTTTGAACAATTAAACATTGCCGATGTTTAATGATCACGGAGCAATCTTTAACGCCCGGGGTCACAAAGCGATCTTAAACTTAAGTAAAAATTTCAGTCATTAAAATTGGTATGTTCCTCTCATATTTGTTTTATTCCCCCAGCTGTGCCCGGTTCCTCCCACCATAATGCTGGCCGCTGTCGTATAAGTTGCTGTCCAAGATACAATTCCAAGCTGTCCAAGACAAACATTCTGACTGTCCAAGACACAAGCAACCTCCCAAGAAAGAATGATGAATATATTCAATGATGTAAATGTCTTGCACAACACAAGATGATCATAAATTTAATAACTATGTCAGCTTGGAAATAATCATTCAATGTTCTTCTTACATGTATAAACAGATTTTTAGACAATGCTGATGGGCAGACTTCAGCTGTGTAATATGGTGAGAAGTCAAGAAAGGGAGAGCTTAAACATTCTGTTGTGCATGTAAAAAGCTTACAAATTTAGACAATACTATCTCGAAAAGTGATTCATTTGGGAAACCTTGAAGTTAACAAACAGCAACCACTTTAGATTCATTTCAGTAACAAACTACTTGAAGCACTACCAAATGGTGACAAATAAAAGTAATCAATACTGGCCAATAAAAAGAAACAATAAACAGACTATATCCCATCCCCTTCTCCTACCCCACCTGATCCCAAAACAAATTTGGCCACTTCTGCAGTTTTTAAAAGCAATATCTATCTCATAATATATATTTATCTTTTTCCACAGAGAATTGATTGTATAAATTATGTTTCATCTTTCATCACAAAAAGTGCTGTCAAAACATGAAACATGCATCACAGTGTCAACCAGGAAGCTACTGTATATAGAAAACTATCAACACTCAGGGGCCAGTTGTTCAGAAATGTATTAAAAGTTAAATCAGTCATATCTTGCCTTCAAGCAAAGTTATACACAGAACTTTAGTCCAGACTAAGTTAATACAGGGCTTTAGATCTAATACACCTCTGACGTGTCTGAACAAGTGGGTCCCGGGCCAGGTTATTCAAAACTGTGCTAACAGGTAATACCAGATTTAACTTTAAGCCAAGCCTTCAATTTTTCACTTAGCCCCTAAGTAATTGTCTAACAGTACAATAATATCTGATTCGCTGGTTGCTGGGTTTCTCTAAAATCTTGCATATAAATCTGATTTTATGCCAGCCATAGTGCATATGTATCTCATAATGGAGAAATGGCAAATCTCCTTCCTGCCTGTAACAAAAAACCCAAAAAACAAAAACCTTACAAGGTAAAACAAACACTACCATACAAAAAACTCCCATTTAAATTTAACAGCGCAATTCCATTTGAAGAAAAGTTCACAAAAAGGTAATTAATTTTTCATCCTTTGGAAATTTAGAAACAAGAATCAACCTACACAAAATAGCACTTAGGCAACAATGAAACTTTATCAAGACCCTGTGCTGCTGAAGAACATCAATGATGAAGAAAGGATAAATGTACATGTTTAGTGCACTTACTGTATATCTGGACAAGTAAGTTTAAGCAACCAATGACAATACATGTAATTATGTTTTGTGATGTATGTACTTTGAGTGAGTCACACCTGAGATAAATACCATCACCCTGACAACAAGTATTTCAGGCATACAGGCACTGGTATTCAAATCAGTTCAGTCTGGTGCTCTCAGAATGCAATGGTATTTTGTGTTTACTATGGTCTCTACACCAAACTGAATTCTTAGCACATGGTCATATCAACTATATGTACTGTCATTATATACTAAAAAGTACAATATAATAAAATGCAGCATGAGCAGTGGTTGCCATAGAAGAAAAAATAAAAATTTAAATTGTCTTTGACTGGGATTTCAGAAGTCTCGTCAACATTATTTTAGTACCTTAGGTAGATCCCATTGGTGATTTATATTCATCTATTCAGGAGAGAATACTGCGATAAACTGTATGTGCACAAGTAGGTCATCTTGATGGGGATTTTCCTATCTGTTACATTGACATGGCATACAGGCTGCTCTCAAGAACATTTAACTAATACGAAGGCAGCCAGCATTTTGGTGGGCAGAGCCTGGTGGAAACCATTGACCATCTGCAGGTTGCTGACAGACGTTCTCTCGTACAACCTGAATGGAAGCAAGCATGAGCTGTACTGGAACTGTACTGTATAGCAATCTCATGGGTGAAAGGCTCCTGGGTCCTTCTGCTGCGCTAGCACACTAAGTACAAGGCCACAGAGGCCCCAGATGAATTAAGTATGTACTTAATTGTACAATGTATGTATCTCTACTGCTGTTCAAGCCTGTCTTACTGGCTTGCCATGCCATAGACACCAGACATGACATCACATCCAGACACAGCATACTGACAGATAGCCTGACGTGATACAAAACATGTATTACCATGGCAACACATATGTACAAGTCTTTCAAATAATGATACACATTACTAAACTATATTTACAGAGGTTCATTATCATGTAAAAATAAACGTGTAGGGGAGTTTAACTGGTGTTCTGTTATTCCAGTGTTATGTTCCACAAAGGCCAGAGTGGCTAATGTTCTGTTATTACTGGGTTCTGTTCCACAAAAGCCAAAATGGCTAATGTTCTGTTATTCCTGGGCTCTGTTCCACAAATGCCAGGTCCTAAAGATCTGTTATTCCTGAGTTCTGTTGCACAAAAGCCATAGTGACTAATGTTCTGTGATTCCTAGGTTCTGTCCAACAAAAACCAGAGTGGCTAATGTTCTGTTATTCCTGGGATCTGTTCCACAAAGGCCAGAGTGGCTAATGTTCTGTTATTTCTGGGTTCTGTTGTACAAACCCATTTTAGTGTTATGATAAAAAAAAAAAAAAAATACAACCACCAAACTGTAGGTACACATTCTGATTTGGCTTAGACTAGATACAATGTTTCTAAAATGGCAGATCAGGGACTTGTGGAATGTTACAGAAGATGTATTCCAGGTAATTAATGGTTGTCGTCTTGCCACCTCAAGATCTGGTGACTCACATTTGTTATAACAACAAGACCCTAAATTCTCATTGCACATTGGAACGAATGTTATGAAAGTTGATTCAGATCTTTGGATCTTTCTGTGGCATCATTTTTGTTAAAGATGGGTATATTACAATGATCTGTGATGTCATGGCGCTTCATTTTGATTTCTTCACCATGAAGCTTCCCACGGCTGAAATGATAGTAGTTTTGGACGAGGTGGTTGAGGTGACTGTGGTTATACTAGCAGCAGTTCGCTGAGATGGCAGAGCATCCCACTTGCTCTTTCTCTTCTTGTCATCTGAAATGTGGAAACAGGAACTGACATGAAACCAAGCTGTGTTTTAGGAAATTGCTCCACTTGCAGAAGTCAGGTACACTTCAAGGTTAAAAGGTCAAACCTTATTTGAGGTTGGCTTTTGATTTATTGTATATTTCTTTGTTGTTTAACACCATAATCTAGAAATTTTCACTTGTACAGATGGGGAAAAGGAACAACATTTGGCAGATTTTCTCAAGGGAGATGTATGCACCAAATTAAATGAGGCAAAGTCTTTGACAAAACTAAAACTGCACAAACTCTCCTATGAATGTAGTTGACTGGTTATTGTCACCAAGGCTGCAATGAAAGTGAAGTGGTTTGCTTCTGAGGAACACAATTTCTCAATTAGCACTATGAGTAATTTTCAGTGTGAAATTTTTCCGCATTTTTATAACACATTTAATGAAACATCAATGTCTAGATACAACACTAGGCCTGGCCATCATTTACATACTCTTTGTTGAGCATATGTCAGCCATATCAGAAAAAAATAAATCCATGTCATTCATACTTCTTCTTAAATATAAGATAATGTTATGGATTTCTCTACTAAACATAATATTCTAATAATTATATCCAATTATATACAAGTTTGGAAACAAATCATTTACACAACTTCCCCTCAAAAAAGCAGTCTGGTCTGTATCCCTTCTTAATTCCTTTTAATACCCAAGGCAGTGGGTGGGTTGAGGGCAGGTGAAGTGCGAAACTACCAAGATTTTTTGATGAGGAAACAGTAAAATAGTCTATTGGACACCGTTACCTAATATGGAATCTGAAGACTTTTTGGTTCCAGTAACAAATTCGACCTGAAAAGAAGCAAAAAAGCAATTTTTGTAGGAAATTGCTATAAGGCTAAGTTTTACTGGAATAACTGTCAAAAGTTTAATGACTTTTTCATTTCAGCATACATTCACCATACTTCTCTTGAAATATAACAATTTACGGTATATCTATTAATTCCTTCAGTAGTTTTGTCTTCCGCTGGTATTTTAGTTTGCAAACCTGATGAAAATTAGCTAATGACTGACTAGACTGGGACTGGATTTCGACCAAGTGGACAGCAGTAAAAATTGCCTTGCACCACTGATCCAGCAATTTTAACATTTATTTGTTTCTCATTTAACATTATACTCAGGAATTTTTCACTTACATGATGGTGGTCAATTTTGTGGGTAGATAGGATGGAAGAAACCACTGCCTCGGGAAAACTATCTACCTTTGGCAAATTACTGATGGATCTTCATACAATTTTACATGATAATATTTATTTATTTATGTGATGGGTGTTTTACGCCATATACTCAAGAATATTTCACTTATGCGATGGCGGCCAGCATTATGGTCATAGAGCCTGGATGAAACCCACAACCATCCGCAGGTTGCTGAGAGACCTTCCCCCGTAAGGCCTCTCTGAACTGGACTTGAACTCACAGCATTGGTGAGAGCTCCCGGGTCATTGCGTCGCTCTGTTGTGCTACCCCCCCCCCCCCCCCCCCCCTCCTCCTCCGGCCATGGAGGCCTCTATATGACAATAACCAGCAGCTTTAATTATAACCACTGACTGCAGCATGGCTGATGTGGTTGTGTACTAGATACATGTACCTTAGTCCGTTCTTTCCTCTCTTTCTCCCTCTTCTCCATCTCAGCTTTTTGTACTTTATCTGCAAATAGAATGTTTGAAAAATTACATGCATACATGATAACCACAATGTATCCCGTCTGCATGTTTATTATGTCTGTGTTATCTTTTTACATTTTACTGCAGAGAGAAAGGTGTTAAATAGATATTAATGGTCATAACCACCCTAACATACCCTAAATGACCATAAATTTCATCCATGACAAACTTGCCCATATTTCCTGATTCTGGGAATTCTATTGATTTTAGAAAGGTGTTTTGAGGTTTGCTTGGAACATGGGATGATATTCTACTGGAAAAGTTTCAGCACCAAAAATAATGTTTTGTGACATTTATTTGCCTCTAAAAATGCACTTCTGTGAACGAAATTTTAGCTCACTTAGAGTACTTTCCTCCAGAAATGCAGCACAGTTCCCACTCTTCAGGACATGTTTTGCGGTCCTTGCTCTTGCTCTTTATCTCTTTTATGCACAATTCAGTATAAAATCATAGACATAAAAAAGGGCGCCATCAAGTAGCTTTTACACACATGCTTAAGCAAAATTCAATATTTTTGGTCAATTTCTCCAGATTGAAGATGACTTTCATATACCTTCAAAGACATCATTGAAATCTTGAAACAATATTCAAGGAAGAAAATCCTCTTAAGACTTCAGGAATCCTCACAAACTTGTATATAACACAAACCACAACTTTTGTTCCAAACTGTTTAGGAATTCAACTGGTAAATACATGTATGTCATCCTAACCCAACGTCAACTGTATAAATCAAGAGACACCAGTTTGTGGGAATAGTTTTCAATGGCAAACAACTGCAGGCTTACCTAAAGCATCATAATACGATTGCTTGTTCCAGATATGTGGGTCATAGATTTCCTGCAAAATAGATCAATTGTGAATAATAATAACCAGGATTTCAAAACAACAGGATAAATCATTTGAACAAGTGGATACTTAATAAATTTAGATCCTTTATATATTAAATTGCACAGCAGGCTGAGACAGGGACCAAGATGCACTTACAACTCCAAAAAGGCTAGCTCAGCTTTTCAACTCTTCTTACACTACATCAAAATTTACATACATGCACAACATATCAAAGAACAATTGGTATTGATGACTGAACACTTAAAACCATTTTCGTTCTTACTGGTGGGTAATTTGTTCCTTTTTCATCTATGTCGCAGAAATCAATTAACTTTTCGTAGATACTGAAAAACAAAAATAGCAGTTACTGTGCAAAATTCCTATACCTTTTTGTATATCAGGTAATGATAAAATTTATTTACTTCCGTATTAAAAAAAAAAACCATAGTCCCTAGAACAAAATAATAATCTTAACATGGAAGCTCTTGCATTACCATAAAACGCTGTGTACAGGAGTTAGTAATAACCTTTCAGCTGAAAAAGTTTGAGGAGTTTAAATGCATAAACATAAAAACCACTCAAAAGAATAGTCCAGAATTTATGACAAAGGTAATAAGACCCCTGATTACTTATTTAGAAAAATTGTTTCATCAAATATTTTTTCTATCTACAAAAATGCTTCTTATCAGGTTCTTGGAAACTACAAATGACATAAATCTTCACCAATGCAAAGTTTGGGACAATGATTACTGGGGAAAAATATGATGCAAAAGTCATTACTTTTTTTTACCACTTTTTAAAACTTTGAAAATCTGAATGTAATCATTTTACCTTGGATTTCTCACTTCCTTTTTCCTCTGAATAGCTCTGCTCAAACTTAGCCCTTCCCTTCTCATCCTCTCATGCAACTTTGCTATCTTTGTCTGAAAAGAAGAAAGTGTTAATGGGTTTTTAGATTGTTTCCTTGGTGTGACTTGCATGTGAATGCCAATTTATATGTCGTGCTACCTCACTAGAATGTGACACAGAATACACCAGACATGATATCTCACTGGAATGCCAAACTGAAAACACCAGACATGACACCACACCCAGGCCCATTCATAGCACACTGCAGGCCTTTGTCTTTGCCAATTTCACATCACCTCACTCGGGACTGAAGATGGGATTACTGCTCAATCTTAACACACTCTAGATGAGCCCATTCTTTCCAAATAACACACCACCTACTGTGTTGAAGTGAATATTTCACTCAGATAATGGCAATTAAAAAACATGTGTACCTTCAACTGCACATGTAAAAAGGCACCTGGAAAGCAGGTGCTTGACTCACATGCAGCCTCATCCTTTGATGACTTAGAACTCGAGCGATCTGAACACCCTTGAACACAGTATGGTCAACAGGATCCATGACAACAGATTGATTTTGCAAGAGAAACTAACCTGAAGATGAGTGGCACATCTACCTGGAGGCTCTGGTGGAATTTGTATTTCATCATCTGATGAGCGATTTAACACACTTCTTGATAAAGATGCTGGAACAGGAAAACAAACAATAACATACAGGCACGTAAGACATGAGTTGTTGTGATATAGTCAGTTCCAAAATACATATGGTTAAAATTCCCTATAATGAGAAAAAGGTCTGAAATCAGTTTTTAGACTGTATAAGGTAGATGACAATAATACTATGATTTTGGGAAGAAACAAACAAGACTGGGGTGAGTAACTCACATGAATCCAGATCCATGGTGCTGTTATAATCGACCAATCCTATCTGAAAGAACACGTACAGGTAAATTGTATTGTACTGTATTAGGTCTACCTCAACAGCAGCGAAAAATTTACATGTAAGATGATTAATGCAGTTCATAATTTATAATGAATGGTATATTTGAAAAAAAAATTATCTTAAATATGTTACACAATATAGCAGATCATCTGCTGATAAGTAATTTGTCTTTTTCTTTTCGCATTCATGGCAATATATGGCTGATGTCCTACACCTTTTTAATAGTCTTTGGGACATTAATTTGTCATTATCTCAATCCCACTAGACATGTCCAAGTATGTAAACCCTGATACATTTGATACCTTTGCTATAACTTCCACTCTGTCTTCCATATCACTACCACCATCTGCATCCAGATCAGCATCATCGTCTAAGTCTTCTCCAGTATAAGATACCAACTTCATAGCTGTTGAAAAAATAACCAAAACACACACCATTACTTATGAAATTTCAACAGTACTATGAACTAAAGAAAAGAACACCAGTGCTACACCTGGTATCTTATGGGCCTGGAAACATGGAGATGAAACAATATATTCATTATTAACTGTGAGATGGCTTGGGATGATTTTTTTTCTTTGTATTTTCTCTTAAGTTTTCAAACGACTGACTTCCTAATTGGGGTTGATGATTTGACTATGACTGTTCTTAAAATTTCCTCTAGGACTATATTACTCATTTTTTGGACCAAAATCGGCTTTAATTCTGCTCAAATTGCACAATTTTGAACAAGCAGGCGTGTTTGCCTTCTCAAGGCCTTGCAGAATATTCTCCATGATGGAGACTCTTCATCATGTTGACAGATGTTCAAGTCTGATATATAAACATTGTTTGCTATGCAGAATACAAGAGAAATCCATATAGGGTTAGAGATGGCAAACACGTCTGTTTGAAGTTTTGCTGGTCATGGACGAGGAATATGAGCGCAACAGGAGCCCACTATGGTCCGACAAAAGTGTAATCCCCTCTTCCAGGATTTTGAGAATGCAGCTCTTTTACATGACAAGCCTTAGGTGCAAACTCCTGGTGAACCCAGGAGAGTTACGAGAAACTTGATTGAATGTGCTGTAGGATATTTTGCTCTATATCTGTGCAGAAGAGTTGTTTTTTTTTTCAGTCTGGTACCTTGTTTAAAATGAAAACTTTTGTAGTCGCTGCCCTCAGTGAAATAACTTTTCCAAAAAATGAAGATAAGTGAAAATGTGAGCTTATTGATAGGATTTCTATTTTCCCATAAGTGTTTGAACACAATGCAGTTGTAGATGGAGGCATTGTGTTTCTATAGTTAACGATGGGTTTCCATCATTTATTTGATTGGTATTTAACGCCGTACTCAGGAATATTTTAGTTATACAACATATAAAATGTCCCAATGATGAATGTCAAAATTTTAAACAGTACAAAGAGCCATCAAAAATACGTGTAGACTACGTTTGTTTTTTTTTATTCAAGCAACTGGTTTAGTTGGAATATATCACCAAATTTTTTGGTTTGACGAAAAATAACCTTTTCGTTTTCTGGACTCAGATGAACTTTCTTGATCAGTCCCGAATTTCAGACTTGATACAGAGTTGTTGTCGTCCTCCTGTAGAAATGATGGCACGGCGGACGTAGGTCTGGATCTGTTGACGTCCGGATCAGCTTCGTCGTCTGAGATTTTATCAACCTCTTGTTCACCTTTTTCTTCGTCGTCCGATTTGTCTGATTCCGTGTACATGGCCGCTAAAGACGCCATGGCTGTGGAACTATCTGTTTTATCCATTATACGTTAAACACCGTAAAGGAAATATTCCTTGCCCTGTGACCGACGATGACAACAACAACGAAAATGCGTTATTTTCCTCATTCACTGAAGAGTTCCAGGGGTGCACTTGCATAGGGGGCGCCTTTTCAGACAAACAAGCGCGCCATCTGGCGAAAAGCTTGTTTGTCACAGTATGGCTGCTACTGGAAAGCCGAATTGTTTACATCGATACGTACATGTACTTGTCCTGCAACTTTTTCAGAGTTAACAGCTGGACATACGTGAAGCGCTTTCACAGGTAGCTACATAAATGTGCACCAAACATATTTTATGTATGTTTGTGTGTCATCTAATGTTTTTTTCCCACTGACAGCAAGTTGCAGTAAGTGAACCAGGCAACTCGGGGAACGCATGCGATTCGAGAAATCTTGTGAGTGCCGACAGTGTGGTCACTAAATCAAATGTTACTTTGGAAAACAGGGGGTGTGTACGAACATACATGATGACACACAATCAGTTATATCCATAGACAAACGTGATTTTTTGCAAGTGTCAAAATTCGCAATGTAGCCTATCCTGTCATTCTCACCATAGTTACTAGTTCAGTTAACCCTGAAAGACTCCAACACCTTTTCTTATACCCTCAAGCGTCGTTGGAATCACGATGCTAACAGTGTTAATTTCGTACTCAACGAAGGTGCACGCCGATTGTGTTTGTTATTGAACAAGTTTTGTGCAGATATAAGACACCAACTTCAAGACCAGATTTCCACACCAACTGCACTGCCACCATACGTCGATTTTAGAATAGATTTATTACAGCCCCGAAGGCTTCCACGGTATGAGCTTCCCGGTGAATAAGCCATCTTCCTACTGCTCCAGTATGAGACAAGACACGCCCGTAGTTGCTCAACATTGGATAAGACATCGGCTGTGAAGTTTTAATATTGGGTTAAGTGTAGTTCATGGGCCAGCGATCCCCATGTATCAGTCAGTATATAAGGCATTCTTAGTTTTCAGGCTACAGCTGTCTGAACTGCTACTGAAGCAGAGTTGCAGACAGGTGTCCATGATCAGAATGATGAATGAGATCAAATGATGAATTGCATTCACATATGTACTGGGTAGAATCAATGCTCCCTCAGTATGAGAAAAACAAATTCATTACAGTGAGTTTGCATGATATGACACATATATCAGTGCCATGCAGGATGGAATATCAGGGGATACCATTGTCATGATTGTCATTCCATGTGAAATTGCTGTCGGTCATTTTCCACAAGTAGGAGTAAAGTAATAAAAGAGGAGATACATGTGGTAATACCTTTGATATCACTGTCATTAGCATGGCGTTGATTGAAAAGGGATATCCATATTGTTCTCATATGCTAAGTGAGCATTCGTCAGAAAACCAAATTTGTGTTTGAATATCTCTGTCTAGCCAGCCATTTTGAAGTGCTTTAGGCATGAGATAATTAACTAAACGTACTTTGTTATGGATGGTTGTGGGTTTCCCACGGGCTATGCCCGGTTTCCTCCCGCCATAATGCTGGCTGCGGTCATATAAGTAAAATATTCTTGAGTACTACGTGAAAACACCTGTCAAAATAAATAAATAAAATAAACAAAATGGTTGGTTACTCTGAATAGGGGCTGGTTACTTTGTACCATTGAGAGAAGTTAGATGGAGCTAGGTTTGGGCTGTTTTGTCAATTTTTAACAAAATGATGGCTGTTTTTGTTTTTGTAACATTATTCTGACTGCTCAAGTCGAAATGGGACATGTTTTGGTTTCATATTATTTCCAGAATGCTTGTTTAATTAGTCTAGAATTTACCACCAATGTAACCCACATGAACATGTGTATGATGTCCTCATTTTGTGTTTTATGCTCTGTTTCCAGAATGTGACAAAAAGTGTATTGGTCATCATGACGGTAGACCCTAGGATGCAAGAGGTTAATGTCAGGGTGGCTGTACGGGTAAGTTTGTAGATGTATGTTTAGGAGGCGTTTTATATTTCAAACTTACTGTTACTGTTTTTATGCTTTCATACTCTTTCGGTAGACAGACTGGCAAGAGTGTGGAATATAAGCATTCACCTAGCAGGAAAACAAACCCATTCAGATGTCAGATTTAACTTTATTTGACCACTTTCCACATGAACAAGTTGAACTAGTGAAAAATGTGACATGCCCATGGGCAACCATGACAAATAAAACCACATGCCCATAAGAAAAATTTTACATGCCTGGGGCATTTTGATGTGTTTGTTTCCACCTTTACCATTGTATTATGGGAGACTCGAGGACGCGCTACACAGAAGCTCCAAATGACAGAAGAACGCATTGTTTTCTATTGTGACCTTGCATTGCGTGTGTACTTCACACTCTTTTATGAGCAATCATACAGCAATAATTGTGATGTAATGAAGGAAAGAACAAATGAGTTCACAACTTCAGACTGTCTTGATACAGGCGGAAAGAGAGCTTTACGAGTTCATCTGCCTCTCCAGTTTGTTTTTAATTTTATTTAACTTTTGGACCTTGATATGCTTAAAAGTCCTATATGTATTGTTTTTCATGTGACCTTAAAAAAATAAAAACCCCAAAATTGCCACCCACTTGACATTACATTAAACTGGTGATTGGAAACAAGGGATTTTTTATGTGTTATTAAAAGTCTCATAAACAACATGTACATGTCCACTCATAAATGCTCTAGCTGAACCTTGTGAGAGTTTTTTGTGAGTTTTGTTACTGATGAGAAACGTCACCTTTTAATTGTAAGTTTCGGTCTTGTCTGATTGACATCAAATGTTGTGAAGTTCAACATAAAAAGTAGGTAATTCAGTGGTCACTTTTACGTAATGTTGCTGTGTAGATTAACAGCTTTGTGAATTCCCAGGTGTTGTGTAGGTTACTTTTTAATAGTTTGTCACATGTTCATAGTAGGCAAGATTGTGTTGTTTCTTTTTGTAGTTCACTGAGTTTTTGGGAAGAACTTGTGGATTAACACAACTAACGTGCATTTCATTCCAGGCTGTTTATTCCTTAGGTGATCGTGTGGAGTGTGTCACATATTATGAAAATATATTTTATTTATTTATTTATTTGATTGGTGTTTAATGTTTAAGGCGTACTCAAGAATATTTCACTTAGACGACGGTGGCCATCATTATGGTGGGTGGAAACTGGGCACAGCCCGGGGGAAACCCACAGCCATCCACAGGTTGATGACAGACCTTCCCACGTACTGTAAATATGTTTGTTGAGATGTAATACAGAGAAGTAAATTTGTTTGTAGCCCTGGTATACATGTACATGTATATCCATCCATTGTGGCCACAAATGAGATCCCATTTGGACAGATGAGTCTGAGGCCAATAGTTTACATGTACTTATTACAAGAGCATAGAAATTAAAAAGAGCAACCGTTGTCATCCTATAAAGCTCATGATGTCTGGGCGGAATATTTTTCCCAGATGATTGTAAGGACCCCTGGTATGTCTTCTGTCAGACATCACTTTTTGTAACTCATGATATTTGACATATGAAATCTCAGGTTCAAACCCAGTTGCCTGTAGTTCAGCCACAGCTTTATGTCAGGAAGTATGCCTAAAGCTGGTAACCTGGTAAGGTGCTGTGTTTTCCCCCAAGCTCTGCCCACTTTCCTCCACATATGAACCTAACCAGCATCATACCAAAAAAAGATATGGTATATCAGCTGTAGTTTCATGGAGTGTTGCATGGACTAAGCATTCTGTAGTTTTGAACTGTAGTATGGAAGGGTGGTTCATAATTGTAGTGTTGTCGAGAAATCATGGGAAGTTGTGTGTGATTTACTGTTTATCATAAGCAATTTTATGTGATTTTTTCACCAGGTTCGTGAAACTCACATGAAGTGTAAATGTCATACACAGTAAGTCACACATAACTTCACATGATTTTTCACAGCGTTGAAGGACTTACTGCCCTTGTGTACTGAAATCATATAATGTACTTTAAGTGAAATGTTTTGAGTATGGAGGAAGAAAAAATCAAACAAATAAGTTAAAAAGAAATCAATGAAGATTTCATCGTTAGGTGAGCTCATTTAACAGTGTTGGCAGAAAGTATGCAATATTCACTAGCACATGGTGCACAAAAGCTAACTGTAATCTCACCATTATGTGGAGGAAATAAACATGTTTGAACAGCTGTACAAGGACAAGTTGATTGACATTGTCATAAATTATTATTTATCCTGTTGAAAGATGTGCTCCCATGTGTGATTATAAGCTTGCCATTATCAATCTGCCTAAGGTAAATAATACGAGGTTCCTGCGTGTTGAATCCTGTGAGCTCACAGTCTTGTTTACCAGTGGTCAGGGTGGACAAAAGCTATTTTACCCATAGGGTACCAGTGTTAGGTGTTTTCTGGGTCAGTGGGTAGAATGTCAGTAGCAGGGGGACAACCAGGCTAGTCAACCTGATTGATTTGATTCAGTGCTGTACTATAGGTGTGAACTAGCCTTGTATCAGGTGATGGCTCCCTCATGGTAGCCATGGCGATCTGTAAATGGCAATCTTCTAACACAGGTGTAATTTGTAACATTTTGATGCATTTTAACTGCCAAGTTGTACACATGTGGCGCCTTGACCTGATAAACATTGAGCCATGAGTTCAGTTACATGTAATTCATTACATTGTGTTATGTCATCTTTACATGTGTATGTTATTAAGATACTGCAGTTTGCAAAATCTTTTAAAACCAGAGTTTGTATTCAGTGATCAGAAGTAAAAAATGTCTGATATTAGAAAAGAGATGCACCAGCGCTCTAGATTAAATTTGCAGCTGCCTACAAATCTGTGTTACTGGATTGGTCAAACAAATCACAGAATTTCATAAAAAACAACTATTTCTGTAAAGTTTCTGACACAGACATATGTGCTGACAAAAACCTGACCTCCTGGTGGAGGTAATAGCCATTGGCAGAGTGTCTATCCATCTACAGGTACAGTGCATTAGATATCTAACCAACACTGAAAAATAAGTGTTAAGTTGTGGACACATTTGTGCATGCATGTTGTTCGCTACAAGGTACATGTACCGTAATTTCTCAAGCTTTTTTCACAGTGATGAGCTTCATTGTTAAAGAGTTACTTTTAGTAACAGTAACAGTAAATAGTTATTTTACTATTTCACATGATGTTTTGGAAACACATGATTCATCTTAACCAGGTGTAGTACTACTCCCGATATCTATGATATCAGAACGATTATTTACAGTTGATAGACCATGAAGGTGAGTTGCTTTACTCTTACATGCATATGCATAAAAACTGTAGTTCATGAAGGAATGCATGAGTATCACAAAAGAGAACTTTGTTAATTGTTGTAGTTGTAAGGCTGCTTTTCTAGTGTTGACACCATTTAGGTGTATCATTGGTCCAAAGTCATGTTCACAGGTGTATCATTGGTCCAAAGCCTTATTCACAGGTGTATCATTGGTCCAAAGTCATGTTCACAGGTGTATCATTGGTCCAAATCCTTGTCCACAGGTGTATCATTGGTCCAAAGTCATGTTCACAGGTGTATCATTGGTCTAATGTCTTGTTCACAGGTGTATCATTGGTCCAAAGTCTTGTTCACAGGTGTATCATTGGTCCAGAGTCATGTTCACAGGTGTATCATTGGTCCAAAGTCTTGTTCACAGGTGTATCATTGGTCCAGAGTCTTGTTCACAGGTGTATCATTAGTCCAAAGCCTTGTTTACAGGTGTATCATTGATCCAAAGTCATGTTCACAGGTGTATCATTGGTCCAAAGTCATGTTCACAGGTGTATCATTGGTCCAAAACCTTGTTCACAGGTGTATCATTGGTCCAAAGTCATCTTCACAGGTGTATCATTGGTCCAAAGTCTTGTTTACAGGTGTATCATTGGTCCAAAGTCTTGTTCACAGGTGTATCATTGATCCAAAGGCTTGTTCACAGGTGTATTATTGGTCCAAAGCCCTGTTCACAAGGCATTTTTAGGCGATAAAATTTATGTGAGGTCACATTACGCCAAACTAGATATGTGTTTTTTTCTTATTTTGATTGGTCTACATTTTGAAAGTATTCTGTATCTACGAGATCAAGGATAGTGTCACAGCAGCTCTGTTTGGACACTGCAAGGATTGATTTGCATGATTCGATAGTTTTTATTTAGCAATAACGATATAATTTAAATCCATCAAAGGTGTTTTTTTTCCTTCTGTGGTCAGGTACGGCCAATACTACCCAAGGAGAAGGTGACAGGTGCTTCAAGCTGTGTGCGGGTGATTCAAGAGAATAACCAGGTGGTAGTAGGCAGTGACCGAGCCTTCACCTTCAACAATGTCCTCTTGCCAGACTGCACACAGGTTTGTTATCCTCAGCTCTGCTTTGGCTCTCTGTAAGCTTGTATAGAGTATGCAGTTTTTGAGTTAAGTCATTACGACAACAAAGTGACATCCCATTGCAAGATGACGTGGCGGTGATTGTGTTTAGATCAAAGTACTGGCAGAAAATTGGCAATATTGGGAACCCAGTCCTCTCCATGATGGTAATTCAGAAGAAGTTTAATCCTTTTTAATTAGTTTTCTATATTCTATATACCACCCCATCCTAAAATTGTCAGATTGGCCATACCGTTCGGCAAAGCGACGACTTCATGTCACAAAGGGACGTCACGCTGTCATGTCGTAACATTGTATCTCGAAACTTGTGTAATGTAAATTGTAGGTGGGATGGTGAAAGGTTGAGGGTTTTGTTCATTGGTTAACTCAGCGAATTCTAGAAGATCCTTTTCCTTATTTGGAAAGCAGAATCCAGTCAGACCTAAGTCTATACATCCAGGAGCATGCCATTGAATGTACAAATGCTACACTTCAGTTTAAGCAAATTGATACTAAGTACAGGATTTCCGAAAATGTTACAACTCTGGAAACAGAGCATAAAGAGTGATATTGTGTTGACAGGCAGGGAGTTGTGTTACACTTCAGTTCTAACTTATCTAACACGTCTGCTGTAACCAACATCACTGCTAATCTGTGTTTTTTTTTGTCTAAAGATTGTCTCTGATTATGGTATCCATTGTTTAATTTTTATATTTTTATGTATCCACAAGCCTTATTAAATACAATACAATAGTTTTTTTCTTCTTTATGCATTTCAGGAAGATGTTTACCAAACCTGTGTTGAACCTCTTGTGAAAAGCATTTTTGATGGGTACAATTCAACAGTTTTTGCCTATGGACAGACGGTATGTGTATTGAAAGCTACTTTTGTAGAGAGGAACATACACAATATTCTGATTACATTAACAAATTTTCATAAACAGTAAATTTGAAATTTTTCTTCCACATGTATATTTTACACAGTTTATTGGGTCTGAATCGGATGTCTCAAAAGACACAGTCTGTGACCCCTGTGTGATACATTTTAAACTTGCCAAAAATTTAACACATGAAAACAAATGTTTTCAGCAAATTTCAACAATATGCAGAAATATGTACATCAAAAGTTTCAGGGAAAAGATTTTTTCTGCTTCACATTGATCTACGTATTCCTGTGGGCTCTTCCCGGTTTCCTCCCACCATAATGCTGGCCGCCATCGTATAAGTGAAATATTCTTGAGTATGGCGTTAAACAGTAATGTAATATATGAATTGATCTGCATATAGTAAATTATAAACTCAGTGGCTTATTTCAACGAAAAATTTTCATTTTTGATTGAGAGTGCCTTTCTGGTTTGTTGTTAATAAGCAAAATGAAACTTTTAGCGGCAATGCAACCTAGATTTATACTTCTGATTCTGGGATTTACAAAATTGTACTGAGATTACTTTTGGGAATTTTAGCATTTTAAAGTATATGATAATGGACTATGATTTAGTTAAAGAATTCAAAACCAGTCCTCTGAATTGTGTTCTTTAGCTTAAGTGCAAGTGATAAATTTAGACCCCAAAATTGCTCCGACAAATGAATGAAAATGAATGATTTGAAAATGAATGCGCCTGTTTCAAGACCAGACATGGAACCATACCATGCTAGTTTTTAATAGTCTCAAATTATTTGTCATTACATGTAACTGACATGTTATGTACTGATGAAGAGTTTCTAAGTCTGTAAGCCCAACCCCACTGAGCCTCTTGACCAATCTGTGAGTCAAAACAGGTAAAATGCGATAGGTGATTCATGATTGTAGAAATTAGGACTTGCAGTGTGGTGAACACGTTAGGGGTTTGGAGCTGCTAGTTTGATAGTTTCCTAGACCCTCCCCGTTTTCCTGGTGTCTGAATTTCAAATTATACCTGCAAGTAATCTTTAAAGCCTGCTCTACCAATGACTTCAGAGCTCTGTCACAGTAAAGCTGCCACCATCATATAAGTGAAATATCCATGACTGCAGTGTAAAACACCAATCGAATAAATAAATAAATACAAAATGACTTAGGAAACAAAATAATGAAAAAGAAGAGGAGCCAAAATTTAATGATTTAAAATATTTTTTTTATAAAAATAAAACCTTTATCCTTCCCCACGAAGCAAGTGATAATTAACTGATGGATTCATTAATAATAACCAAATGTGTTCTCATTCAAGTTTGGTGGGCAAATTTGTTAGCATCGGTAAGTATCAAGTTCTTGTCATGCAGTTGGTTAATTGCCTATTTTATGGATTTTGTTTCTTGAACTGGTGAAATATGTTATTGTCTATAACGTATTTATAACAGATGAGATTTCTGTTCTGGGAAGGTCTGCCAGCTTCTCGCAGATAGTTTTGGGTTTCCCCTGAACTCTGTCTGTTTTCCTCTCACTGTGATGCTGGCCGCTTTCATATAAATTAGATGTTCTTGAGCACAGTGTGAAACACCAATCAAGTAAACAAATAAACTGATTTCTTCTCAAGGGTTCTGGCAAAACTTATACAATTGGTGGAGCTAATATTACCTCCATAACTGAAGAGGAGTATGGCATCATTCCTAGAGCAGTTAAACAGATGTATGACATCATGGCGGTAAGTAACTGTGAAATAACTGTGAATGTGGTATGGTCTAAACATTTTACATTGCAAGAATGAGCCAACTTAATTTTGCATTTTATGTAATACTGTAAATTGCTGTTTTTTGGAATACCACTTTTTTGTGATATTATATATGTATATTTGTTCTAGGTGTACAGATTTGACTTACTGCAAAGCAACTGTGGTGCAAAATCATGGACAATAATGTGTCTTTGTCTTAAAGACAGTGACTCTAGAACTGTGCACAGCCCGCTCATTGTTACCTGCACTATCATTATGTATTGTAGCAAACCAAGGACATGCAGTTCAAGGTAAAGGTGTCTTACGTAGAAATCTACATGGAAGAGTTGAGGGACCTGCTAAATCTGGAGACATCTCATCGGGACATGCATGTCAGGGAGGATGAGAAAGGAAACACAGGTATGGCTGTCCTACAAAACACCTGACAAAGTTATGTCCCCTCACTCAAGTGGGAATGATTTGCAAATGTGTAGGGGTTGTTTCCAGTCCTCTGAGGGGTAATGGATGTTTACAACTAGTCTACCCATTGGCTGTCGTACATTTTACTTTTTGTCTAAGCAATGGTGTTCATGTAAAGGTTTAGATGTCACATAAAATGCACTGAATTCACTGAATTGTGTCAGATTGCCGAGTGTTGCAATATTTTTTGAGTTTAGGCATACGAGTCAGGGCTGAAAATGGTGGCCTGCGAATGGGGAAAAGCAGGCCAAAAATTTGGCGTAGCAGGCCATCTTCAAGTCGGCACGTCAGCTATCAGCAAAACCATTGTTGACTTCTTGTTTGTATTGAAGATAAAAGGATCCTTTCAATAACTAGTGCAGAGTTAAATCCATTTCAGACTAGTTATATGCAGAAAATCTGATAAAGTGTTAACTTTTCCCTCTTCAAATTCTGGACTGAATCTAAGGCCACGGTCAGAAAACAATGAGACAGCTGCGCAGACAATAAATAATAATCACAAGCCTTAACTGAAGCCTTTGGAGTTGACTTTTTTCATTTGACTGACTGGGCAAATTATTCTTTCTATTTTAAATCCATGATGACGGATGAAACCATCCCTAAACTTGTCATTTTGGTCCTCTTTGATTGATTTCTATGTCGTTTGGTGCACAGTTCCAAAATGTTAGTAGACCCGACTCACCAAGACTGCAAAAAATTGTTTCAATGAGCGAGAAGGAAATATTTCTGCTGTTTGCAACAACATTTCGACTTGGGATTGGATTTATACTTACAGAAGTGACAATAAAGGTCCTATTCTCTCCTGAATTAAAGTGAATTTAAAAGCCCACTTTCGTTATGAACCAACTGGGTTTTGGAATTCAGTGATTAAACGTAGATGCAGGCAAATATCAGAAAGTTGTTGAAAATAGACCTCAAAGTTTAATTTAACTGAACAACTGAATTGGCAGGCCATGTTTAAGAATTGCAGGTCATCTGCTATTGTGCCTGCTAAAAGTTGATGACTGGAGAAAGGTTGTAGAACACAGGAGATATTTTAATTCGAGCCATGTGAGTTCTCTCGGTGTGTGCCCGGTTTTGTATAACTGAAATGTTCTTCAATATGGCCTAAAATACCAATCAAATAAATAAATAAAGAGTTCCTAACTCTCTGTATGACATGTCTTTGTTGTTGGCAGTGATAATAGGTGCCCATGAAGAGGAGTGTGAATCTCTGGATGAGGTCATGTCCCTACTGGATGCGGGGTCAGCTGCCAGAACGACAGGTGCCACTCAGATGAACGAACACTCCAGCCGATCTCATGCTATCTTCACTATGGTCATAGGTCAGTGTGGAGAGAATGACTGTTAAACAAAGAACAGTATTGTTTCAGTTGGATACTTAATTCTTGTATTCTTGGTGTGGAGTGAGGCCGAGTAACAGTACACTTCTGGATAGGGAAGAGCCGAAAACTTTGTTATCCAGGAATATATAGTATTATTGTATCATTATATTATACAATATACTTACCAGGTCTTTCTCCCACTTAAGCGGTTGCATCAGTATTACATAATAATCAATTTCTGTGTATAACGGTGGGAGAGAGTGGGGATACGAAGTGTGCAGGTAGCAGGGGGCCATGTTTTAGTTCTAGTTCTATATGGTGACATGTATGCAGATGAATTTAGGAAAGTATGGCGGCTGCCGTACTTTAATGAATCATGGTTTCTGAAGAGAGTGAGGTCACAAGAAATGTTTTAAGTTGTGGTCACCTGATCCATAAACTTCCTCTGAAGGATACATTAAACAGATGGTTGGTTTGGACATAATTGGGTCACTACATTGTTCAGGGTATACAAAATAACTGATCTGATGATCCAGTTCCGGCTTAAAAAATAGGACATGTTAGAATGTAGTGCTAACTTCATGGATGACAACAGACATGTCGGGGCCACGTCAGACAAGACCCCATATGTTAGAAAGGCAATGTTATAAATCTGCATGTAAGTTAAAATGGACATAATTTGTTTCTCCTACAGGTCAAGATTTAAAATTGGCTGTAGATAATAGAAGACATCGTGAAAGTTCAGACATTTGTGAAGAAAGTAAGTACATGTGCATGCATTATTTTTACCGTCTTGTTGGCAGAATAACAGGAAAGAATAAAAGCATTCCCCAATGGGTTCGCAAGCCCTCTACAAAAGGAAGTAAATCTTGTAATCCATGGAACATGAGTGTCTTCAGCTTAGTTCACAAATACCAGTGATTAGATGATCACTTCCATTGTTTTTGACATTACTGGTACTGTTATTGTAGTAGGTAGATTGCACTACCATGACTACTGTTCCGTGAGGTACCAGATTTGCTTCCCTTTGTAGAGGGCTGGGGAGTTCCATTACATTGTAAAAATATGATTATTTATATTACATCTGATCATTCAAGACACCGTTTTTAGATATGAAACAGAAATGATACGTGCGTGTAATTATTTTGTCCCGCCATTAAGAGCCATTGGCAGGGTGGGATGTAGTGATTTATAGATACTGGAAAAGTACAAAATATGTGTGTGTTTATGTTATTATTTCAGTGAAAACTTCTTCAGGTGATTTCAGTTTCAGCTGTTCGGTTTGTACTGTTTCCATCCTAAATTTCAGAGCAATCCCGCAGTAGAGATTATAAATCGGGCAAGTTCCATTTTGTTGACTTGGCTGGCTCTGAAAGAGCACACAGGACAGGCAATGTGGGAGACAGATTTAAAGGTGAATACACTGTATTTGTTCATTAAAAGCATTTTAGTAATGTGAATGTTGATACAATTGCATATTTGCATGGATGTATCAAAAATTTTGTTGATAGCATATTTTATCAACAGTTACATTGTTCAGCATCAGAATTTTGTGTAACCCTTTTGATTCATGCAACAACTGAGCTAGTTTAAAGTTACAAAGTTTCCTATCTGTCACATTTTTATTTTCTTTTAATGGCTCTGTTTTCAGAATCTGTTCATATCAACAGTGGCTTGTTGGCTTTGGGAAATGTTATAAGTGCACTTGGTGACCCCAAGAAGAAAATGTCTCACATTCCATACAGACAGTCCAAGATTACCCGTCTTTTAAAAGTAAGTCAGCTTTTAGGTTTGCTTTGATCTTTTGATACGGTACACAGAAATGAGCTTGCTCTTCAGATTAAAATCTATGGATCAGGCATGGGAAAGTGAGTTATTTGGGAAAAACTGTGGGTTGTTTGCTCTGTGTACATCATTCCACAATGCATGAAACTGACCATCTCCATATTAAGCTCCAGTCAGCTAATTAATGAAACGCCTCCTCAAGAACCTGCTGGGGGGTGCCCTAGTCAACATTCGGTAGTCATGCAGTTAATGACCTAAAACTTGGGTAAATTACTCATTTTGCCTGATTCTCAGAGCTCTATTCATCTTAGATGTTTTCAGTTTGTTTTTAATTTTTTTTCTTCTGGCAGTTCCTGACAAATTGTTTGGACATAGAAGTAGACTACAGCATTCTCTAAAACTGTGAAGGATTTATCAGCTGTTCAG